>NW_028276378.1:110000-112500 GCF_052056855.1 Sturnus vulgaris
GGTTATTTTGGTAAAGGTTAGGCTTATGGTTAGTGTTAGGGCTAGTTGGTTTAGGGTTAGGGTTAGGGTTATTTGGTTTAGGGTTAGGTTTAGGGTCAGGGTTAGGGTTAGGGTTAGGGTTATTTGGGCTAGGGTTAGGGTTAGGGTTAGGGTTAGGGTTAGGGTTAGGGTTAGGGTTAGGGTTAGGTTTATGGTTAGTTGGGTTTGGGTTATGGTTAGGGTTATTTTGGTAAAGGTTAGGCTTATGGTTAGTGTTAGGGCTAGTTGGTTTAGGGTTAGGGTTATGGTTATTTGGTTTAGGGTTAGGTTTAGGGTCAGGGTTAGGGTTAGGGTTAGGGTTATTTGGGCTAGGGTTAGGGTTAGGGTTAGGGTTAGGGTTAGGGTTAGGGTTAGGGTTATGGTTAGTTGGGTTAGGGTTATGGTTAGGGTTATTTTGGTAAAGGTTAGGCTTATGGTTAGTGTTAGGGCTAGTTGGTTTAGGGTTAGGGTTAGGGTTATTTGGTTTAGGGTTAGGTTTAGGGTCAGGGTTAGGGTTAGGGTTATTTGGGCTAGGGTTAGGGTTAGGGTTAGGGTTAGGGTTAGGGTTCGGGTTATGTTTAGTTGGGTTTGGGTAATGGTTAGGGTTATTTTGGTAAAGGTTAGGCTTATGGTTAGTGTTAGGGCTAGTTGGTTTAGGGTTAAGGTTAGGGTTATTTGGTTTAGGGTTAGGTTTAGGGTCAGGGTTAGGGTTAGGGTTAGGGTTATTTGGGCTAGGGTTAGGGTTAGGGTTAGGGTTAGGGTTATGGTTAGTTGGGTTTGTGTTATGGTTAGGGTTATTTTGGTAAAGGTTAGGCTTATGGTTAGTGTTAGGGCTAGTTGGTTTAGGGTTAGGGTTAGGGTTATTTGGTTTAGGGTTAGGTTTAGGGTCAGGGTTAGTGTTAGGGTTAGGGTTATTTGGGCTAGGGTTAGGGTTAGGGTTAGGGTTAGGGTTATTTGGGCTAGGGTTAGGGTTAGGGTTAGGGTTAGGGTTAGGGTTAGGGTTAGTTGGGTTTGGGTTATGGTTAGGGTTATTTTGGTAAAGGTTAGGCTTATGGTTAGTGTTAGGGCTAGTTGGTTTAGGGTTAGGGTTAGGGTTATTTGGTTTAGGGTTAGGTTTAGGGTCAGGGTTAGGGTTAGGGTTAGGGTTATTTGGGCTAGGGTTAGGGTTAGGGTTAGGGTTCGGGTTATGTTTAGTTGGGTTTGGGTAATGGTTAGGGTTATTTTGATAAAGGTTAGGCTTATGGTTAGTGTTAGGGCTAGTTGGTTTAGGGTTAGGGTTAGGGTTATTTGGTTTAGGGTTAGGTTTAGGGTCAGGGTTAGGGTTAGGGTTAGGGTTATTTGGGCTAGGGTTAGGGTTAGGGTTAGGGTTAGGGTTATGGTTATGGTTACTTGGGTTTGTGTTATGGTTAGGGTTATTTTGGTAAAGGTTAGGCTTATGGTTAGTGTTAGGGCTAGTTGGTTTAGGGTTAGGGTTAGGGTTATTTGGTTTAGGGTTAGGTTTAGGGTCAGGGTTAGGGTTAGGGTTAGGGTTATTTGGGCTAGGGTTAGGGTTAGGGTTAGGGTTAGGGTTAGGGTTATGGTTAGTTGGGTTAGGGTTATGGTTAGGGTTATTTTGGTAAAGGTTAGGCTTATGGTTAGTGTTAGGGCTAGTTGGTTTAGGGTTAGGGTTAGGGTTATTTGTTTAGGGTTAGGTTTAGGGTCAGGGTTAGGGTTAGGGTTAGGGTTATTTGGGCTAGGGTTAGGGTTTAGGGTTAGGGTTAGGGTTAGGGTTAGGGTTAGGGTTATGGTTATTTGGGTTTGGGTTATGGTTAGGGTTATTTTGGTAAAGGTTAGGCTTATGGTTAGTGTTAGGGCTAATTGGTTTAGGGTTAGGGTTAGGGTTATTTGGTTTAGGGTTAGGTTTAGGGTCAGGGTTAGGGTTAGGGTTATTTGGGCTAGGGTTAGGGTTAGGGTTAGGGTTAGGGTTAGGGTTCGGGTTATGTTTAGTTGGGTTTGGGTAATGGTTAGGGTTATTTTGGTAAAGGTTAGGCTTATGGTTAGTGTTAGGGCTAGTTGGTTTAGGGTTAGGGTTAGGGTTATTTGGTTTAGGGTTAGGTTTAGGGTCAGGGTTAGGGTTAGGGTTAGGGTTATTTGGGCTAGGGTTAGGGTTAGGGTTAGGGTTATGGTTAGTTGGGTTTGTGTTATGGTTAGGGTTATTTTGGTAAAGGTTAGGCTTATGGTTAGTGTTAGGGCTAGTTGGTTAGGGTTAGGGTTAGGGTTATTTGGTTTAGGGTTAGGTTTAGGGTCAGGGTTAGGGTTAGGGTTAGGGTTATTTGGGCTAGGGTTAGGGTTAGGGTTAGGGTTAGGGTTATTTGGGCTAGGGTTAGGGTTAGGGTTAGGGTTAGGGTTAGTTGGGTTTGGGTTATGGTTAGGGTTATTTTGGTAAAGGTTAGGCTTATGGTTAGTGTTAGGGCTAGTTGGTTTAGGGTTAGGGTTAGGGTTA
>NW_028276378.1:270000-272500 GCF_052056855.1 Sturnus vulgaris
GTTTAGGGTCAGGGTTAGGGTTAGGGTTAGGGTTATTTGGGCTAGTGTTAGGGTTAGGGTTATGGTTAGGGTTCGGGTTATGGTTAGTTGGGTTAGGGTTATGGTTAGGGTTATTTTGGTAAAGGTTAGGCTTATGGTTAGTGTTAGGGCTAGTTGGTTTAGGGTTAGGGTTAGGGTTATTTGGTTTAGGGTTAGGTTTAGGGTCAGGGTTAGGGTTAGGGTTAGGGTTATTTGGGCTAGGGTTAGGGTTAGGGTTAGGGTTATGGTTAGTTGGGTTAGGGTTATGGTTAGGGTTATTTTGGTAAAGGTTAGGCTTATGGTTAGTGTTAGGGCTAGTTGGTTTAGGGTTAGGGTTAGGGTTATTTGGTTTAGGGTTAGGTTTAGGGTCAGGGTTAGGGTTAGGGTTAGGGTTATTTGGGCTAGGGTTAGGGTTAGGGTTAGGGTTAGGGTTAGGGTTAGGGTTAGGGTTATGGTTAGTTGGGTTAGGGTTATGGTTAGGGTTATTTTGGTAAAGGTTAGGCTTATGGTTAGTGTTAGGGCTAGTTGGTTTAGGGTTAGGGTTAGGGTTATTTGGTTTAGGTTTAAGTTTAGGGTCAGGGTTAGGGTTAGGGTTAGGGTTATTTGGGCTAGGGTTAGGGTTAGGGTTAGGGTTAGGGTTAGGGTTAGGGTTAGTTGGGTTTGGGTTATGGTTAGGGTTATTTTGGTAAAGGTTAGGCTTATGGTTAGTGTTAGGGCTAGTTGGTTTAGGGTTAGGGTTAGGGTTATTTGGTTTAGGGTTAGGTTTAGGGTCAGGGTTAGGGTTAGGTTTAGGGTCAGGGTTAGGGTTAGGGTTAGGGTTATTTGGGCTAGGGTTAGGGTTAGGGTTAGGGTTATGGTTAGTTGGGTTAGGGTTATGGTTAGGGTTATTTTGGTAAAGGTTAGGCTTATGGTTAGTGTTAGGGCTAGTTGGTTTAGGGTTAGGGTTAGGGTTATTTGGTTTAGGGTTAGGTTTAGGGTCAGGGTTAGGGTTAGGGTTAGGGTTATTTGGGCTAGGGTTAGGGTTAGGGTTAGGGTTAGGGTTAGGGTTAGGGTTAGGGTTAGGGTTATGGTTAGTTGGGTTAGGGTTATGGTTAGGGTTATTTTGGTAAAGGTTAGGCTTATGGTTAGTGTTAGGGCTAGTTGGTTTAGGGTTAGGGTTAGGGTTATTTGGTTTAGGTTTAAGTTTAGGGTCAGGGTTAGGGTTACGGTTAGTGTTATTTGGGCTAGGGTTAGGGTTAGGGTTAGGGTTAGGGTTAGTTGGGTTTGTGTTATGGTTAGGGTTATTTTGGTAAAGGTTAGGCTTATGGTTAGTGTTAGGGCTAGTTGGTTTAGGGTTAGGGTTAGGGTTATTTGGTTTAGGGTTAGGTTTAGGGTCAGGGTTAGGGTTAGGGTTAGGGTTATTTGGGCTAGGGTTAGGGTTAGGGTTAGGGTTAGGGTTAGGGTTAGGGTTAGTTGGGTTTGGGTTATGGTTAGGGTTATTTTGGTAACGGTTAGGCTTATGGTTAGTGTTAGGGCTAGTTGGTTTAGGGTTAGGGTTAGGGTTATTTGGTTTAGGGTTAGGTTTAGGGTCAGGGTTAGGGTTAGGGTTAGGGTTAGGGTTATTTGGGCTAGGGTTAGGGTTAGGGTTAGGGTTAGGGTTAGGATTAGGGTTAGTTGGGTTAGGGTTATGGTTAGGGTTATTTTGGTAAAGGTTAGGCTTATGGTTAGTGTTAGGGCTAGTTGGTTTAGGGTTAGGGTTAGGGTTATTTGGTTTAGGGTTAGGTTTAGGGTCAGGGTTAGGGTTAGGGTTAGGGTTATTTGGGCTAGGGTTAGGGTTAGGGTTAGGGTTAGGGTTAGGGTTAGAGTTAGGGTTATGGTTAGTTGGGTTTGGGTTATGGTTAGGGTTATTTTGGTAAAGGTTAGGCTTATGGTTAGTGTTAGGGCTAGTTGGTTTAGGGTTAGGGTTAGGGTTATTTGGTTTAGGGTTAGGTTTAGGGTCAGGGTTAGGGTTAGGGTTAGGGTTATTTGGGCTAGGGTTAGGGTTAGGGTTAGGGTTAGGGTTAGGGTTAGGGTTAGGGTTAGGGTTAGGGTTAGGGTTATGGTTAGTTGGGTTAGGGTTATGGTTAGGGTTATTTTGGTAAAGGTTAGGCTTATGGTTAGTGTTAGGGCTAATTGGTTTAGGGTTAGGGTTAGGGTTATTTGGTTTAGGGTTAGGTTTAGGGTCAGGGTTAGGGTTAGGGTTAGGGTTAGGGTTAGGGTTAGTTGGGTTAGGGTTATGGTTAGGGTTATTCTGGTAAAGGTTAGGCTTATGGTTAGTGTTAGGGCTAGTTGGTTTAGGGTTAGGGTTAGGGTTATTTGGTTTAGGGTTAGGTTTAGGGTCAGGGTTAGGGTTAGGGTTAGGGTTATTTGGGCTAGTGTTAGGGTTAGGGTTATGGTTAGGGTTCGGGTTATGGTTAGTTGGGTTAGGGTTATGGTTAGGGTTATTTTGGTAAAGGTTAGGCTT
>NW_028276378.1:282500-417500 GCF_052056855.1 Sturnus vulgaris
GGCTTATGGTTAGTGTTAGGGCTAGTTGGTTTAGGGTTAGGGTTAGGGTTATTTGGTTTAGGGTTAGGTTTAGGGTCAGGGTTAGGGTTAGGGTTAGGGTTAGGGTTATTTGGGCTAGGGTTAGGGTTAGGGTTATGGTTAGGGTTAGGATTAGGGTTAGTTGGGTTAGGGTTATGGTTAGGGTTATTTTGGTAAAGGTTAGGCTTATGGTTAGTGTTAGGGCTAGTTGGTTTAGGGTTAGGGTTAGGGTTATTTGGTTTAGGGTTAGGTTTAGGGTCAGGGTTAGGGTTAGGGTTAGGGTTATTTGGGCTAGGGTTAGGGTTAGGGTTCGGGTTAGGGTTAGGGTTAGGGTTAGGGTTAGGGTTAGAGTTAGGGTTATGGTTAGTTGGGTTTGGGTTATGGTTAGGGTTATTTTGGTAAAGGTTAGGCTTATGGTTAGTGTTAGGGCTAGTTGGTTTAGGGTTAGGGTTAGGGTTATTTGGTTTAGGGTTAGGTTTAGGGTCAGGGTTAGGGTTAGGGTTAGGGTTAGGGTTAGGGTTAGGGTTAGGGTTAGTTATGTTTGGGTTATGGTTAGGGTTATTTTGGTAAAGGTTAGGCTTATGGTTAGTGTTAGGGCTAGTTGGTTTAGGGTTAGGGTTATTTGGTTTAGGGTTAGGTTTAGGGTCAGGGTTAGGGTTAGGGTTATTTGGGCTAGGGTTAGGGTTAGGGTTAGGGTTAGGGTTATGGTTAGTTGGGTTAGGGTAATGGTTAGGGTTATTTTGGTAAAGGTTAGGCTTATGGTTAGTGTTAGGGCTAGTTGGTTTAGGGTTAGGGTTAGGGTTATTTGGTTTAGGGTTAGGTTTAGGGTCAGGGTTAGGGTTAGGGTTAGGGTTAGGGTTAGGGTTAGGGTTATGGTTAGTTGGGTTTGGGTTATGGTTAGGGTTATTCTGGTAAAGGTTAGGCTTATGGTTAGTGTTAGGGCTAGTTGGTTTAGGGTTAGGGTTAGGGTTATTTGGTTTAGGGTTAGGTTTAGGGTCAGGGTTAGGGTTAGGGTTAGGGTTATTTGGGCTAGTGTTAGGGTTAGGGTTATGGTTAGGGTTCGGGTTATGGTTAGTTGGGTTAGGGTTATGGTTAGGGTTATTTTGGTAAAGGTTAGGCTTATGGTTAGTGTTAGGGCTAGTTGGTTTAGGGTTAGGGTTAGGGTTATTTGGTTTAGGGTTAGGTTTAGGGTCAGGGTTAGGGTTAGGGTTAGGGTTATTTGGGCTAGGGTTAGGGTTAGGGTTAGGGTTATGGTTAGGGTTAGGGTTAGGGTTAGGGTTATGTTTAGTTGGGTTTGGGTAATGGTTAGGGTTATTTTGGTAAAGGTTAGGCTTATGGTTAGTGTTAGGGCTAGTTGGTTTAGGGTTAGGGTTAGGGTTATTTGGTTTAGGGTTAGGTTTAGGGTCAGGGTTAGGGTTAGGGTTAGGATTATTTGGGCTAGGGTTAGGGTTAGGGTTAGGGTTAGGGTTATGTTTAGTTGGGTTTGTGTTATGGTTAGGGTTATTTTGGTAAAGGTTAGGCTTATGGTTAGTGTTAGGGCTAGTTGGTTTAGGGTTAGGGTTAGGGTTATTTGGTTTAGGGTTAGGTTTAGGGTCAGGGTTAGGGTTAGGGTTAGGGTTATTTGGGCTAGGGTTAGGGTTAGGGTTAGGGTTAGGGTTAGGGTTAGGGTTATGGTTAGTTGGGTTAGGGTTATGGTTAGGGTTATTTTGGTAAAGGTTAGGCTTATGGTTAGTGTTAGGGCTAGTTGGTTTAGGGTTAGGGTTAGGGTTATTTGGTTTAGGGTTAGGTTTAGGGTCAGGGTTAGGGTTAGGGTTAGGGTTATTTGGGCTAGGGTTAGGGTTCGGGTTAGGGTTAGTGTTAGGGTTAGGGTTAGGGTTAGGGTTATGGTTAGTTGGGTTTGGGTTATGGTTAGGGTTATTTTGGTAAAGGTTAGGCTTATGGTTAGTGTTAGGGCTAGTTGGTTTAGGGTTAGGGTTAGGGTTATTTGGTTTAGGGTTAGGTTTAGGGTCAGGGTTAGGGTTAGGGTTAGGGTTATTTGGGCTAGTGTTAGGGTTAGGGTTATGGTTAGGGTTCGGGTTATGGTTAGTTGGGTTAGGGTTATGGTTAGGGTTATTTTGGTAAAGGTTAGGCTTATGGTTAGTGTTAGGGCTAGTTGGTTTAGGGTTAGGGTTAGGGTTATTTGGTTTAGGGTTAGGTTTAGGGTCAGGGTTAGGGTTAGGGTTAGGGTTATTTGGGCTAGGGTTAGGGTTAGGGTTAGGGTTATGGTTAGTTGGGTTTGGGTTATGATTAGGGTTATTTTGGTAAAGGTTAGGCTTATGGTTAGTGTTAGGGCTAGTTGGTTTAGGGCTAGGGTTAGGGTTATTTGGTTTAGGGTTAGGTTTAGGGTCAGGGTTAGGGTTAGGGTTAGGGTTATTTGGGCTAGGGTTAGGGTTAGGGTTAGGGTTAGGGTTAGGGTTAGGGTTATGGTTAGTTGGGTTTGGGTTATGGTTAGGGTTATTTTGGTAAAGGTTAGGCTTATGGTTAGTGTTAGGGCTAGTTGGTTTAGGGTTAGGGTTAGGGTTATTTGGTTTAGGATTAAGTTTAGGGTGAGGGTTAGGGTTAGGGTTAGGGTTATTTGGGCTAGGGTTAGGGTTAGGGTTAGGGTTATGGTTAGTTGGGTTAGGGTTATGGTTAGGGTTATTTTGGTAAAGGTTAGGCTTATGGTTAGTGTTAGGGCTAGTTGGTTTAGGGTTAGGGTTAGGGTTATTTGGTTTATGGTTAGGTTTAGGGTCAGGGTTAGGGTTAGGGTTAGGGTTATTTGGGCTAGGGTTAGGGTTAGGGTTAGGGTTAGGGTTAGGGTTAGGGTTATGGTTAGTTGGGTTTGTGTTATGGTTAGGGTTATTTTGGTAAAGGTTAGGCTTATGGTTAGTGTTAGGGCTAGTTGGTTTAGGGTTAGGGTTAGGGTTATTTGTTTTAGGGTTAGGTTTAGGGTCAGGGTTAGGGTTAGGGTTAGGGTTATTTGGGCTAGGGTTAGGGTTAGGGTTAGGGTTAGGTTTAGGGTTAGGGTTAGGGTTAGGGTTAGTTGGGTTAGGGTTATGGTTAGGGTTATTTTGGTAAAGGTTAGGCTTATGGTTAGTGTTAGGGCTAGTTGGTTTAGGGTTAGGGTTAGGGTTATTTGGTTTAGGGTTAGGTTTAGGGTCAGGGTTAAGGTTAGGGTTAGGGTTATTTGGGCTAGGGTTAGGGTTAGGGTTAGGGTTAGGGTTAGGGTTATGGTTAGTTGGGTTAGGGTTATGGTTAGGGTTATTTTGGTAAAGGTTAGGCTTATGGTTAGTGTTAGGGCTAGTTGGTTTAGGGTTAGGGTTATTTGGTTTAGGGTTAGGTTTAGGGTCAGGGTTAGGGTTAGGGTTAGGGTTATTTGGGCTAGGGTTAGGGTTAGGGTTAGGGTTAGGGTTAGTTGGGTTTGCGTTATGGTTAGGGTTATTTTGGTAAAGGTTAGGCTTATGGTTTATGTTAGGGCTAGTTGGTTCAGGGTTAGGGTTAGGGTTATTTGGTTTAGGGTTAGGTTTAGGGTCAGGGTTAGGGTTAGGGTTAGGGCTAGGGTTAGGGTTAGGGTTAGGTTTAGTGTTAGGGTTATGGTTAGTTGGGTTTGGGTTATGGTTAGGGTTATTTTGGTAAAGGTTAGGCTTATGGTTAGTGTTAGGGCTAGTTGGTTTAGGGTTAGGGTTAGGGTTATTTGGTTTAGGTTTAAGTTTACGGTCAGGGTTAGGGTTAGGGTTAGGGTTATTTGGTTTAGGGTTAGGGTTAGGGTTAGGGTTAGGGTTAGGGTTAGGGTTAGGGTTAGGGTTAGGGTTATGGTTAGTTGGGTTAGGGTTATGGTTAGGGTTATTTTGGTAAAGGTTAGGCTTATGGTTAGTGTTAGGGCTAGTTGGTTTAGGGTTAGGGTTAGGGTTATTTGGTTTAGGGTTAGGTTTAGGGTCAGGGTTAGGGTTAGGGTTAGGGTTATTTGGGCTAGGGTTAGGGTTAGGGTTAGGGTTAGGGTTCGGGTTATGTTTAGTTGGGTTTGGGTAATGGTTAGGGTTATTTTGGTAAAGGTTAGGCTTATGGTTAGTGTTAGGGCTAGTTGGTTTAGGGTTAGGGTTAGGGTTATTTGGTTTAGGGTTAGGTTTGGGTTAGGGTTAGGGTTATGTTTAGGGTTGTGGTTAGTTGGGTTAGGGTTATGGTTAGGGTTAGGGTTAGGGTTATTTGGTTTAGGGTTAGGTTTAGGGTCAGGGTTAGGGTTAGGGTTAGGGTTATTTGGGCTAGGGTTAGTGTTAGGATCTCTGTCCCATTTTGGGTGTCCCCAGCTCCATCTGAAGGATCCCAGTTCTATTTTGGGGGCGTCCCAAGCTTTTTTCGCCTCCCCCCATCTGAGTTTTGGGCCTCATAGCAACACCGGAGCTCGTTATTGCTTAATTAAGAGAAAGGGTTTTGGGATGGGAGGGGCCAAATTCTCAGTGGGACACCCCAAAAATGCGGGGGGAGGGGAATTTGGGGGAGTCCAGGACATTTGGGGACACCCCAAATTCTCAGTAACGGGATTTCGGGTGGGCGGGGATGGGTTTAAAGGTCAGGGGAGGTTTTTGGGGTGTCCCAAATTTATTGGGGACCCCTCTCCAGGTACTCTGGGGGTGCCAGCCTGGCCTGGGCCTTTGGGTACCTGCTGTTCTTCCGCACCCCCTGGGTCTGGGGGCTGCCCGAGCCCCCCCCCTACGCCAATGCCCTGCAGCTCCTCATCACCCTCAAGGTAGGGGGGGTCCTGGGGGGGTCCTGGAGGGTTTTGGGGGGGTCCTGGGGGGGATTTGAGGAGATCTGGGGGGGGATTTTGGGGAAATCTGGAGAGATCTGGGAGTGAATTTTGGGGAGGGAAGTTCCAGGGGTGATTTTGGGGTGATTTCGGGGAGTCTTGGGGTGATTTTGGGGGGTCCTGGGGGGATTTGAGGGGTTTGAGTTGTTGTAAGGTGTCTCAGGGGGGCTCAGGGGTGATTTTGGGGTGTTCAGGGTGATTTTGGGGAGATTTTTTGGGGCTCGTTAAGGGCAATTGGCGGGACACTGGCGGGCCAGCAAGAGGCGTGGCTTCAGCTGTTCCGCACCCATATATGGAAAAGGGGGCGTGGCCTGACATAACCCCGCCCCCCCCCCCAGATGGTCAGCATGGCCAGTGACACGCAGGAGCTGCGGGAGGCGGGGCTAAAACAGGTGACGTCAGAGGAGACGCGGCTGATGATTGGCTCCCTGCGGCACGTGCCGAGTTTGATTGACATCCTGTGCTACAGCTACTGCTACCTGGGGCTGCTGACAGGTGGGGGCGGAGCCTGAAGGGGCGGGGCCTAAAGGGGCACATGGGATTTTATGGATTTTGGGGGGGTCTGAGGGGATTTGGGGGGGTCTGGGGCGATTTTGGAAGAATTTGGGGGTCCAAGATAGGATTTGGGGGGGGATTTTGGGACATCCCATATGTGAATTTTGGGAAATTCTGGGGCTTCCCTGAGGGAATTTTGTGGGGGCTTTTGGAGAGTCCTAGAAGGGATTTTGGGGGAATTCTGTGGGAGGTCCCTGAGGGGATTTTGGGGGGGAATTATTGGGGGGATCCTTGAGAGGACCTGGTGAGAATTCTGTGCAGTTTTGAGCAGGATTTCGGGGAGGATTTTGAGAATTCCCTGGGGAATCCCTGAGGGAATTTTAAGCCATCCCAGAGCAAATTTTTAGAGCTTTACATGCAAATTTAGGTCCTTTTTTCATTAGTTTGGGGCCGCCTGTGTTTTACCTGTGGTCATGTCTAACCTGTGCCCCCATGTCTCACCTGTGCCCCCATGTCTCACACGTGTGCATATCTCACCTGTGTTCCCCCCATAACTCACCTGTGCCCCCTCCACGTCTATCCCCCCCCATGTTTCACCTCTCCCCCCCCGTCTCTCCCCAGGTCCCTTCTACCGCCTGGGCACCTACCTGGACTGGGTGTGGGGCCCCCCCGCGCCCCCCGCCCTGTCCCGGGTGCTGTCCCACGTGCGCTGGGCTCCCATACTGGGCGTACTGGGAGTACTGGTGGGCCAGGAGTGGCCGCCGCAGGCCGTGCTGCAGCCCGAGTTCCTGGCCCGGCCGTGGCTGGCCCGGCTGGCACACATGGTGCCCGTGTTCCTGGCCCTGCGCCTGCGCCTCTACGTGGGCTGGCTCTGCGCCGAGGGCGGCTGCGTGGCCGCGGGGCTGGGGGCGTACCCCAAAACGGCCCGGGCCAAACCGGGACAGGGGCCCACGGTGGCCTGGGAGCGCCCCAAGAGGTGAGTGAGCACAGGGACGCCGGGGACTGTATGCCACCTGTGTCTCACCTGTGCCAGGTGTGCTGATCGCTCCTTAGACCAGTGGGATTTCGAGTCCGCCCACCCCATGGGGCACAGAGTGGGGGGTTCCCGCATCACCTGGGTGTCACCTGAAGGTGTCACCTGCGTGTCCCTATGTCTCACCTGTGCCAGGTGTGCTGACCTGCCCCCAGAGCAGTGGGATTTCGAGTCCATCCGCACGGTAGATCCCTGGGGCACGGAGGTCGGGCGCCGTTTCCGGGGGGGGCTGCGGCGCTGGAACATGACGGTGCAGTGGTGGCTGGCGGCGTATGTGCACCGCAGGGGACCCCGCCAGTACCCCCTGCTCAGGTACTGGGAGCACTGGGAGGGTGATTGGGAGCACTGGGAGGATGACTGGGAGCACCGGGAGAGGCACTAGGAGCACTGAGACGGTGATTAGGGGCACTGGGAGGGTGATTCAGGGCACTGGGAGGGTGATTGAAGGCACTGGGAAGGGCACTGGGGTCACTGGGAGGGACTGGAAAGCACTGGGAGAGGGATTAAGAGGGAGATTGGGGCACTGGGGGCTGAGTTTTAGTGGTCATAGATTAAATTTAGGGGTGTAAACTGAATTTTTGCCTGCTTAGGCTCAACTTTGTGGAGAGCACAAACTGAATCTTGGGTACTTGAGCTGGACTTTGTGGGGCACAAACTGAATTTTGTGTGTGTACATTGAACTTCGGGGGTGCATAAATGACATTTTAGTGCTCCTAAGCTCCATTTTGGTGCCCATAACGCCCATTTTGACATCTCCAAATGAAACCTGGCTGCCTTTCCTCTCCCATCTTTCCACCCTGACCGTATTTCCTCATTGTTTTTCCTACCCAAACCCAGGAACGCCTGGACCATGCTGGCCTCAGCCTATTGGCACGGGCTGCACGGGGGGCAGCACCTGGCGTTCCTCACCGTGCCGCTCTGGCTGGCGGCCGAGGCGGCAGCCGAGGCGGCTCTGGGGAGACATTTCGGGGTTCCCCTGGAGCAGCTGGGAGGATGGAAAGGCTCCTTGCTGAGGGGAGGGCAATGGTTCCTCAAGATGAGGGCGTTCGAGTACCTGAGCATGGGGTTCGTGCTGCACGGGGCGGCGGCCACGCTGCGCTTCTGGGCCTCGGTGCATTTCTGCCTCCATCTTGTGCCTCTCCTCATCCTGCTGGCAGCGGCCGGGGCGGGGAAAATGGCGGCCAAAGGGCGGGAAAAGGGGCAGGGAAAAGGGCGGGAAAAGGGGCGTGAGGGAGAGGGGGGAGGGGGGGATGCGCAGGTGAGGAGGAGGAGGGGGGACCCCTGTGAGGGCAAGGATGGGAGTCCTGAAATTCAGGAGGGTGGGGATCCCCCGAACCCCAAAATTCAGGAGAGTGGAGACCCCCGAAATCCCCAAACTCAGGAGGGATGGGACCCCCTGAACCCCAAAACAGAGGCCAGGGAGGAAGCCCCGGCCCCCAGATCCCAGGAGCTGAGGAAGAGGATGGACCCCAAGAGCCAGAACTTGGGGACACCCCAAACTTTGGAGTGAGGAGGAGGAGGAGGAGGAAATACCCCAAAACTCAGGTCAGGGGGAGGGACCCCAATGGAAAATAGAGGGAAGCACCCTCAACCCCAAAATCCAGGAGGGAGGGGCTCTGGTAGTCCCAAATCAGGGGGACCCCCACATGAGGAAGAGGAGGGACCCCAAAAAACAATTTAGGGGAGACCTGTCACCCCCCTGAACCCCAATACCCAGGAGGGGAGGCCTGGGGAGGGATTTGGGGATGCTGGGGGGCTGCAGGCACCCCCCGCGAGAGCTTTTTTAGGGGGGTGGGAGTGGGGAGCTCTGTTTTTGGAAAGGGCCCCCCAAAATTGAGAACAATTAAAGCTTTGAGTGACATCTCCAGTGTGTTTCGTGTGTGTGGAGACCCCAAAACTGACCCTTAAACCCCTAAAACTGACTCAAATACATCTAAAATGGAGCCGAATACCAAAAGTTGATCCAAATTCCCCTGAACCGACCCGATCCTGCAGGACCCGAGGTGAATCTTTGAGGGAAATGAAGCAAATCTTAACGCAAATCTTTTAAAATCTGGAAAGAACTCGGGCCGGGAGTTCCTAAGAAGATTTTGAGGGTTCCCAAAGGGGGTTTTATTGTTATTTTAGGACTCCCGAGGGGGTTGGGGGTTTTTTTGTGGGGGGTTTTCAGGGAGGCCTCCGCCTCCCCTCGGTTCAATATGGCGGCGCTCCCACAGTGCGAGAAGGCGGGAAACCTTCACTTCCGGCGCCTCGCCACTAAGGGAGGTGGGTGAGACCCAGCGCAGCGCCGCCTGGCGGCGGAGCAGGAGAGCAGCGCCGGGCCCCATGCCAGTATCCGTACCCGTGCGCCCCCTGCTAACGCCTGCCGATCGATTATATCGGCGATCGATTGCTCTTGCCTGCTGATCGATTAGCTCGGCGATCGATTGATCGCGACTGCCGATCGATTAGCTCGGCGATCGATTGATCGCGCCTGCCGATCGATTAGCTCGGCGATCGATTGCTGATGCCTGCCGATCGATTATATCGGCGATCGATTGCTAATGCCTGCCGATCGATTAGCTCGGCGATCGATTGCTGATGCCTGCCGATCGATTATATCGGCGATCGATTGATCGCGCCTGCTGATCGATTATATCGGCGATCGATTGCTCATGCCTGCCGATCGATTATATCGGCGATCGATTGATCGCGCCTGCCGATCGATTAGATCGGCGTTCGATTGCTAATGCCTGCCGATCGATTCGATCGGCGATCGATTGATCGCGCCTGCCGATCGATTAGATCGGCGATCGATTGCTCATGCCTGCCGATCGATTAGATCGGCGGTCGATTGCCAATGCCTGCCGATCGATTAGATCGGCGGTCGATTGCCAATGCCTGCCGATCGATTAGATCGGCGGTCGATTGCCAATGCCTGCCGATCGATTGCTAATGCACACTATTTGCACACTCCTTGCACACCCTTTGCACTCGTACAGATGCAGGAGGTTTCTCAGTTCTGGTCGGGGTTTTTTGGGGCGTTCATTCAGGGGGATTTCCTCAAGGATTGGGACACTCCTTGATTCCATCCCTTGCCTGTCTCCCAAGCGCCACCCTGTGGGCAGAGCGCGGTACTGCGCGCCTGCCTCTCCCAAGATGGCGGCTCGGGTGTCGCTCCCCCGTCCTTCTAACTCTGGCTGCAAAAGGAGGGTGGCACAGCAAGGAGCCCGCTCGCTCTAGTGGGATGCCTGCGCACGACGCCGACACCGATCCCACGGGTGCGATTTTCGGCGGCGTTTCCAATCGTGCGGACATCTCCTTCAGCCCGCTTCGGCCCGGGGAAGAGGGGCGGGGCCGCCAGCGATGGTCCCGGCGCAGCCCGGGCAGGCTCGGGGCGGAGCCGGGGCTTGGCGAGGCGGGGCACGGAGGTCCCGGGGACGGGACCGGGCGGGGCCGGGGCGGTGCTTTAGGGGCGGTCCCCAGTGGTCCCAGGCGGCACCGGGGGCGGGGCCGGGTGATCCCGGAGCGGTACCGAGCTGTGCTGGGGACGGTGCTGCAGGGGCGGTGCCGGGCCCGCCTCAGGGTGATTGAATGCCCAGAAATCGCCTCCTCTGCCCCGTGCTCACACTGAGCTGCGGGCTGCAGCGTGCTGTCGGAGCTCCGCACACAGCACGGATTTGGGCTTCCCCTCCTCTCAAACCCTCTCCCCCTTCTTCCTCCTCCTCATCTTCCTCTTTTTCCTCTCCCTCCGCCTCGCCCCCCTCCCCGGGCCCCTGACTCCCCCCGGGATCCCCTCCTCCGGAGGCGGCCCTTCCGAACCGACCCCCCCTCCAAGCCCCGGAGCCCGAGACCATTAAGGTAAGCTTTGGAATTGAAATATCAGGATATTCACTCTATCCCACTGGCCTGAAATTTCAGGATTGTACGATTTTTTCTTGAAGCAGTTACCTTTGCTGCAGGATTGTGTGGTCACCAGTCTCCTTTCCTGTGACTCTTGTTGAAATTTGCTGTCAGATAACCGGCTAGTAACGAAATATTTGACAGAAATCAATGCTGTGAACGGACTTCACTGCAGCAGTTGATGAAAGAGCAAAGAAAATGTCTGTCGTGTTTACGCACCCCCCCGAGGCTGAATGAATTCTGATACTGTAATAAATCAGTGCAGTTGGTGCCTGCAAAGGTCTTGACATTGATCAAGAAGATATTGCTTTGGATTTTTACTTTTTATCAGCGTTTCTTTAATCTGTACTTCAGCACTCTAGCCTTTCATAAGTCTTCTCCGGTTTCCTCTGGCCCTGCAGAGTAGTCCTCTCTGTTATTGTCTGATCCCAGCTTTGATGCAAGGAGTACTTTTTGTCTTGAAAATTAGCATCCCCCTCTGCATATTTAAATTAGTTATTTGACTTTTGAGAAAAAGCTGGTCAGCTCGAAGTCCACCAGACACCAGAGGCTGCTGTTTTTAGCACCTTATTCAAAGAGGACATCCTTTAGTTACCTAAGGAGGGGTAGAGATTTACCCTTAGGAATAAGGAATAAATGCAACCAGACTGTCCTGCCAAGAAAAAAATCCAGTTACAGTGACTGAATTAGGGTTTAGTGGCCCTTGATCCTTGCAAGGGATTAAAGGCAGGTTCACTTGGTCTCCCAGCAATGAATGTCTCAACCGAAAGCTGCTCAAAATGTGCCGTTTTTCTGATGGTTTTGGATTCTTTTGCCAGGTGGGAACATGGACTGCTTGACTTGTTCCTGTGTCCACTTTCCACTTCAGTCCTTTGCATTTTCTCTGAAGGGAAAGCAGGAACAGGGAAGTTGGGGCAGTTCCGTCAGCAGAAAGGCTGCTAAGAATAGATGGTAAGGACTTACTTTTCTGCACAGTGCCATGTAACTGAAGGCTCGTTTTTGGATTTCACATTCTGTTCCTGCCCGGTTTTGTGAGAGCTGCAGGTGCATTTCTGTTTCCAGACCCTGCCAAAAATAGTAGCTTATATTATAATGAATCCTTTTTCCTTCGTGTTTTCTTGCTTTAAATGAATTCCCCTGTCAGACTGATGTGAGCAGCAGTTGTTTTTAGATCTGCTGGTGTTGTACACGGAGTAACTGTAGAACAAATGAGTTGTGATGGCTTCCTTGTATTTGATGTGTGGAGAGGAGCAAAGGCACAGATTCATCCTGTGTAATTGCAGTCGTCCAACGTAGGTGCCAGGGTTGGCAAGCTGGGCAAGGTTTCCTCTCTTGCTGGGCCTTAGGGGGAGGGAGTTGAACCCTGGTGTCACTCGGATTCCTTCCTCTTCTCCCTCCTCCTTTCTTGCTTGTAGAGCTGGAGCTCGGGGTCACCGAGTTTGGGTGCTCGCAGTCAGGGCCTGAATTTGGAGAGCAGGAAAGCGGGGGGAAGTTTCTAGGCACGTCAAAGCCTGTCTCTAGGGTGTGGGACTTGTTGGTCTTCCTCACCACCCCCAGCAACTTGCACTTCTCTCTGGACCTTGCTGTGGTCACAGCCCACTGCTCATTTATGTGACTGTTCATCCCTCTGCCTGATTGCTTTAAGTACAAGTAGCCTGATTCAGGTTTAATTTAGCAATGATTTTCCTCTGTTTCATCGGTAGTTTTCTAAAACTCCCCTACAGGCTATTTTGAAGGTGCTTTTTTCTTTTTTTTTTAACTGCCTGTGATGATAGAAAGCTGTACGGCCCTCTGAAAGCAGTATAACCTGCTTTCCAAAAATTACAGAAGTAGGATTTTTATTGTCCACTATGCAGCTGAAGTCCCCCTAGTGAGCCTCTTGAACTGAGGGTGAGGAGAGCGGCAGATACGACTCCTCATCAACCTGCTCTTCTTTTCGTTCCTAAAAGAAGGAAGCATGAAGGTAACTATAGAAAAAGATCTGCATCCCTCGGGGTTTTGTATTTTAGGTGTTTTGAGGTTTATTTACACACCTCCTCCTTTGTTTCCTGGACAGGTTTTACGTGACAGTGGAGCGTTTGAGGACACGTGGAAGGAGCTTTCAATTTGGCTGGAGCACTTGGATAATACAAAAGAAGACCAGAAGGAAGCAGTGATTCAGTTTTTGGAAAAGGTAACGGTGTTCAAATCAGCTGGATAAAAAAATGCAAAGAATAGTGTTAGTGGAAACTGGAGGTCTTGTTGCTATTGTTGAGAAACCTGTCAAAGACCAGCGAATGAATTCTGAGAAAAGCCTTGTTTGGGATTCTTTATACGGAGGTGGCATCCTTCTTGTGTTCAGTGGGAGGGCAGCCAAATGATTTGTAGGAAAATGAAATCCAAAAAGATCAGCTGTTATTACAGCATTGTCGGTGTAAGGGTAGAGTGGTGTAGGTGTGGGTAGCTTTGATCTCCTCTTTAGGTGCCGACATTATCAGAGCTCAGTAGATGGTGGTCCTTGACAAGGAAAGGTGACACTTGCTGTTTACTCTTCAGGATGTTGAATGCCCAGTGCTTTGCCTCCACTGTGGTCTGCCCAGGTACTCGGTGTGTGGTCGCAATCTAGGTGCCAAGTTGTGGTGGGTTTTTGTTTTTCCATCAGTGTGGCCTGTAGAGCAGGAACTGTAGACAGAATCCTGCAGAAGTGCTATGGAAGTTGTCCTCATAAAAGCTGCCCAGCTTTCAGCACGTGGTCGTTCTCAGTACCGTGTGGTTCCCCTGCACTTGCCAGCCAGCAGGTGCACTTACCTTTCTCCCCACCTTTGCTGACAGATCCTGCTGAAGCTGGTGGCCAACCCCTGTCCCTACACTGACAAGGCAGCAGACCTGGTTCAGGCAGCCAGCACGCTCCAGGTGGCTCTGTTTAAACAGGACTCTGATAACATCAGCATCCCCGTCTCTCACATTGATGGTATGTGGTAACCTGTCAACATCCCAACTCCATGACTTGGGGATACACTTTCTAGCCCTAATCAGCAAACTGGGGATGGATAACTCTGGCAATCCTGTTAAGTAAGGGCCCTCCAGGATTCAGCTCTCCACGTGTTCTTGGTATCAGAAGTCGAAGTGGAATTGCCAAGTTGCCGCTTTACCTCTGAAAGTAATTTCTGCCGTGGCTGTGCCACTTGAACGGTATTTGAAATCTCTCTTCATGCTCTTGCAGCAGCGTTTTTGAACTCAAATGGAAATCTAGCCCTTCTGCCTGGGACTGTTGACAGAGTCATGGAATCCCAGAGTGGTTTGGCCGGCAAGGCTCCTTAAATCTCATCCAGTTCCAGCCCTGCCATGAACAGGGACACCTTTCAGTAGCCCGGGCTGCTCCAAGCCCCAGTGTCCAGCCTGGCTCTGGACACATCCAGGGATCCAGGAGCAGCCACAGCTGCTCCGTGCTGGACAGCAGCATTGAAAGGCAGAGTGAAGGTTCAGCTGTAATTTAGGGGTTGCACTTAACGTTGTATTGTGTGACAAATGTGGCTTTCATACTTTTTTTTTTTTTTTTTTTTTTTTTTATTAAAAAGAATTAAAAAGATGGCTTGTATTCCTGGAGTGTTGCATTCTACGTCTGTTGTTTTTCCTGTTAGTCTGGATTCTTGCTTTGATGTTTTTCTTCACTTATTAGATGTCCTGGATATGGTGGATGTCCTGATCGAGGACAGTGATGGCTTTGATGAAGAAGTTGGGTTCTCTTTAAATGAAGACGTGATCATTTCCCTTCAGTGCTGTTGTCCCTGCTGCATTAGAAGCCAGGAATGAACACGTGGGCCTGGATGCTGATCCCTCTTGCTGGTCCATGACAGCATGTGACAGGTGAGATTTCCAGGTGTCTGATTTAGCAGGAAACTGGTTTGTTCCTTCTTGTGAGGAGGCTCATTGGCTTTGCATGGGCAAAGCCACTCCACGTTTTCCATCTAGGAACAGAGTTGGGGAGCTGTTTTAAAACAGAGTCCCAGAGGTAAACAGCTTGGCTCGGTATTTCTGTGTGGAAATAGAAGAATATCTGTGTCTTCTGATTTTTCTCTCGTCTTTCTTCCACAGGTGTTTTTGTATTCCTGACTTGGGTTTCCATCGGGGACACGTGGCTTGGAGCTCAGGAGCCGGATCTGTTCCTTGCCCACGGCAGATTGGTCTGCACTAGTGCAGGTGAGGAATTACAGGACGGCTTGGGAACTCGGAAACAAGGAGAAGCAAGTCTTATGTGTCTTTGCAAAAAGTTTTGGCTACCACAGGGCATTAATTCAGGGAGTTAAGACTTCATCTTTAACGTTCTGTGCTCTGCCAGCATCACTGCGAGCCCTGAAAGCCTCCTGAGCTGTTCTCATACAGACCTATCTTGTTTGGTCAAAAAAAAAATCTTAGTTTAGTTTCGTCCAAGAAATGTTACTACTCTGTGCGAGCTCATGGGGAAGCTTTTATTCGGCATCTCTCAGTGGGACATTGAAAGTCCAACTTCCCATTTCTTGCACAGTCTGAGAGGCAGTGTTACTTTCTATCATTTTTATCACAGGCATTTTAAACTTTTTGAGGAACCGGCAGGACTGTTTGTGTGGAGGCGTGCGGTTCACAGCCATCCTCTGTCCAACGTAGGATGGGAAAAAAAGGCTGGAGAGCTTCCTACAAGGGGCTGTAAGTGCAAATGACCAGGAGCCCGGGGTTTAGTCATGATGATTTAGTATTTCTTAAAAGACTCTGATTGATTTCATGATGCCAAAACCAGTATGGATAGAAGACTGAAGTCAGGAATCACGATGGTCTCCTTGGGTTTAAAAAGCTTTAATGGTGTTTCAAGACATTTGTATGAGACCTGGTTTGTTTTTTCTTACCCTTTTATTCAATAAAAAAAAAAAAAAAAAAAAAAAAAAAGCCTTGATCCATCACTGCTGCTGTGATGTGTGACAAATGCCTGTCCTCCCTCCACGTGGAACAGGTGAGAGGTGGAACTGAAGCCCAAAGAGTTTTCTGCCCACTGATAATATGTGAGTCATATTGGGAATTCTCTGCAGAATGGCAACAGTTGTTCTTGAATGTGGCCATGAGGGGAGTGGAACATGGCAGCCCGGGTCTGAGAAGGTGCAGTGCCAGAAGGAGAAGCTTTGAAATGTTAAATCAGGATTGATTCAGGTGACTCGCGACCGCGTGCTGTGCCCAGGGCCTTGGTAGAAATACTGTGCAGGGAAAAGCCAGAGCTGCCTGTGCTATGAGCTGAATTTTTTATTGGGCGGGGGGGGGGGGGGGGGAGGGGGGTGAAATAAGAATGAGGTGCAAATGAGGGAATTGCTTGTGTGTGTGAATATTCTTGTCCTAAAGGAGCGCTGCCCGGTGCTCCTCCCTTGCTGTGCCCCTCTCCTGGTGAGCCTCTGTCCTGCTGGCCGTGCCTCTCTGTCTCCGTGCCTGTGCTGCTCCTTGCCCGTCTTTGCCCGCCCCGCACGGGCTGTGCTCGCTTCCTCTCTGGCTCCTGGGTTCCCTCTTTGTCATGGTACCCCTCAGTCCTTGCTGTGTGTTTGGCACTCTCTGTCTTTTCTCCGTCCTTCTCTGTGCCTCTGTGGTGCTCCCTGTGCCGTTGTTTCCCGTGGGATCCTTGTGTCCCGGTCACTGTCTGTCCTAGGGTGATGTTATGGTGTTTCTATCTCCAATCATGTGTCCTGATTATGTTTGGTATTATGTCCTGTGCTTCCAGGACTGACTCTGAGAGTGAAGCTTTGTTTTGTCTTGTTATCAGCCGGCTCACCTCCCCCATGGTCTATGTTTAGGAGAGGTTTTAGCTCGGTTTGCTTGCTTGCCTGCTTGCTTGCTTGCTTGCCTGCTTGCTCGCTTCTGCCTCTTTTTCTTTCCTTCGCTTTGCCCTTGCTTTTTTCTTATTAGTTAGTTCAGCTAGGCAGTCCAACTTTTTCCCTGGACTGTTTTCTCTTCCACCCCGTCCCCTCCCTCTCCTGGATACCATCTGAACCTGTTCCGGACGGGGACCTGGGAAACCCCAAGAAACACCGGGAGTCTACACTCTGTCACCTGCAGCAGCCATTCCCAAGCGCCAGAGACTGATAACTGGGCGACCACTCGCCAGAGAGATTGAACTCGTCATCCCTTCAGAACGCTGAAAGAGTTTTTTGTCAGCTGGTGTTGTCTTTTTTCCCTGTGCTGGGGAGTGTCTTGCTTGTTAAATAAAGAGGTTTTTTTCTCCCACTCTTCTCCGAGGAAATTCTTCCCGAACCCGGTGGGGTGGGGGGGAGGAGTCGTGGGGTTTGCTGTCTGGGGGCTCCTTCTGGAGGTTTTCCCCCAAATTTGCCCAAAACCAGGACACTGTCCCTGTTCATTTTTAATCCCTCCCTCTTGTGCTGCCCATCCAGCATGCCAGGGGTTTCTTTTCGTTTTTTGGTTATTTTTCGTTTTCATTTTTCTTCTTCTTTTTTTTTGGTGGGGGTTCCATTTCATCGTGCACCTTGATGTTGATTTTCTTCCCTTGTCTTCTCTGCTGCCCCTCCTCCTTTCTGCCCCTTGTCCCCTGTGTCTGCAGGGCTGGGGAGGAACTTCAGCCCTTGTGGGGGTTGCCCTCCCTTTTCTGGTGTCAGCAGAGTCACTTTCTGTGGGATGGACACATGGGAGGGGTTGCAGTCAAGTGCCCTGCTGCTGTCCAGGGCAGTTGGAGTCGTTCTGTGCCTTCTTTGGGGTGAGGAAAAAAGGCTGAGGGGGGCTCCGACGTGGTTTGGGGCACCCCAAGGTCCCTGGGAGAGGGAGCCGGGCTGCGCTGGAGGAGCAGGTGAGTCGGGCATGGGGGGGGGGTCATGGTGGGTGCCAGAACATTGAGAGGGAGGGGTGGGTGTAGAATGCATGAAAAACAGAACCTTAAAAAACAGCTAAATATAGTCTAAAAGGAATGTTTTATTGGTTTGTGTTTGGATAGAGGTAGGGTTTTTTTATAGATACTGTAAATAGAAAAGATAAAGAATAAAAATATAGAAGCAAATATAAGAAACCAATATATAAATATATTACATTACATTATATTTTGTTATGAAAATAGAAATATATAAATATTTAGACTTTAAAAGGAATTTTTTATTGTTTTTTATTTGGTTAGAGGAGGGTTTTTAATAAATAATATAAATAATATAGGCAAAAATATACAAATATGCAAAAATAGATACTGACATAAAATTATTATAACTATATATGCATATATATATGTAAGTATAAATATATAGAAATAAATATAAAATACATGTATGTAGTATGTAATATAAATAATTTATCGATTTTAATATGTTATATTAAATAGTATGTTATAATAGAATGTAAATAGCATCTAGTATATTAATATACTAGTAAAAAATACGTTAAATAGTATATAAATATAGAATACACAATATAGACATATAAATCTACAGATGTAAATATGAAAACTAAATTAAAAAATATATTCAAATATAATTTAAAATAATCGAGTTTTTTGTTTCTATTTGGTTAGAGGCAGAGCTTTTAAAGAAATAATATTAAAAACTATGAACCTACAAATATAGATGGATATACATAAAATAGAAATACCATTAGTAATATAAATCTATGTATATAATGAATAATAAAATAATATTGTATATATGATAAATAGAATAGCAATTAAATTGAATATATGAAATATGTCTAGATTATGACTATAAATTAAATATTAAAAAATAGATGATTTCTATATATAAAAGGGTTTTTTTTTTCATTTGGTCAGAGGCAGGGCATTTTTAGTTTGGGTCGGGGTTTTTTTGGGGCGTTCATTGAGAGGATTTTATGACGGGTGGGGACTCTGGTGCTTGGAACTCTCTCCCTTCTCTGGCTGTCCCTGAGTTGGGCGGCAGTGCTGCCGCCGTGTGGACACGGGCGGGTACTGCACCGTGCCCCTCTCAGGATGGCGGAAGGGCCCGCGGGCCGGGACCCAGCCGTGCGGCAGCGCTCAAGATGGCGGCCTCTCTAGGACCCCGGCGGATAGGCGTTTACATAAAACGCCTGCCGGCGCCCTCACGCCCGCGGCACCGGGGACCGCGCGGCCACTGTCGGCACACTCTGACACGTCCGGGAAAATTGTCGGCGAGCGGATCGGCGTCGGCGATGTAATCAGGCATCTTATGCCTACACACCGGGGTCCTGATTTTTTCCCGCCCTTTCTGCCGCCATTTTTGGCAGGTCAGGCGGGGTGCCGCCCGAGGCGCCATTTTGAGAGTCCCGACACGCTCAAGATGGCGGCCTCTCTAGGACCCCGGCGGATAGGCGTCTACATAAAACGCCTGCCCGCGCCCGCCGGCGCCCTCACGCCCGCGGCACCGGGGACCGCGCGACCGCTGTCGGCACGCTCTGAAACATCCGGGAAAATTGTCGGCGAGCGGATCGGCGTCGGCGATGTAATCAGGCATCTTATGCCTACACACCGGGGTCCTGATTTTTTCCCGCCCTTTCTGCCGCCATTTTGGGAAGGTCAGGCGGGGTGCCTCCCGAGCCGCCATTTTGAGAGTCCCGACACACTCAAGATGGCGGCCTCTCTAGGACCCCCGGCGGATAGGCGTTTACATAAAACGCCTGCCCGCGTTCGCCGGCGCCCTCACGCCCGCGGCACCGGGGACCGCGCGGCCGCTGTCGGCACGCTCTGACACATCCGGGAAAATTGTCGGCGAGCGGATCGACGTCGGCGATGTAATCAGGCATCTTATGCCTACACACCGGGGTCCTGATTTTTTCCCGCCCTTTCTGCCGCCATTTTTGGCAGGTCAGGCGGGGTGCCGCCCGAGCCGCCATATTGAGAGTCCCGACACGCTCAAGATGGCGGCCTCTCTAGGACCCCGGCGGATAGGCGTTTACATAAAACGCCTGCCCGCGCCCGCCGGCGCCCTCACGCCCGCGGCACCGGGGACCGCGCGGCCGCTGTCGGCACGCTCTGAAACATCCGGGAAAATTGTCGGCGAGCGGATCGGCGTCGGCGATGTAATCAGGCATCTTATGCCTACACACCGGGGTCCTGATTTTTTCCCGCCCTTTCTGCCGCCATTTTGGGAAGGTCAGGCGGGGTGCCTCCCGAGCCGCCATTTTGAGAGTGCGGACACACTCAAGATGGCGGCCTCTCTAGGACCCCCGGCGGATAGGCGTTTACATAAAACGCCTGCCCGCGCCCGCCGGCGCCCTCACGCCCGCGGCACCGGGGACCGCGCGACCGCTGTCGGCACGCTCTGACACATCCGGGAAAATTGTCGGCGAGCGGATCGGCGTCGGCGATGTAATCAGGCATCTTATGCCTACACACCGGGGTCCTGATTTTTTCCCGCCCTTTCTGCCGCCATTTTTGGCAGGTCAGCCGGGGTGCCGCCCGAGGCGCCATTTTGAGAGTCCCGACACGCTCAAGATGGCGGCCTCTCTAGGACCCCGGCGGATAGGCATCTACATAAAACGCCTGCCCGCGTTCGCCGGCATAAAAATAAATATGCATAAATATAAACATAGACATAAACATGCAAAACAATAATAATAAATATAAATATAAACATAATTAGAAATAGAAATACAAACATTAATAAAATCAGTGAGAAATGGGGTAAATTCAGTGAGAAATGGGGAGGAAAAGCCATGAAAAATGATGGAAAAATCAGTGAGAAATGGGGGGAAAAGTCGGTGAGAAATGGGGAAAAAATCAGTGATTAACGGGCGGGAAAATGCATGAAAAATGGGGGGAATAATTCAGAGAGAAATGGGGGCAAATATCAGTGAGAAATGGGGGGGAAAATCAGGAAATATCCATGAAAATTGGGGGAAACATCCATGAAAAATGGGGGAAAAAATCAGTGAGAAATGGGGAAAAATGGGGAAAAAGGAGTGATAAATGGGGGAAAAAATCAGTGAGAAATGGGGAAAAATGGGGAAAAAATCCACGAAAAATGGGTGGAAAAATCCATGAAAAATCAACGGAAAAATCAGTGAGAAATGGGGAAAACATCATGGTGAAATGGGGAAAAAATCAGAGAGAAATGGGGAAAAATCATTGAAAAATGGGGGATAAAAATCAGTGAGAAATGGGGGGGAAATGGGGAAAAACATCAGTGAGAAATGGGGAAAAAATCTTTGATAAATTGGGGCAAAAATAATTGAGAAATGGGGAAAAAAAATCAGTGAGAAATGGGGAAAATTTGGGAAAAATCCACGAAAATTGCGGGAAAAAATGCTTGAAAAATTGGGGAAAAAAATCCGAGAGAAAATCCCCGGGAATCCCCGGGAAAATCCCCCCGGAATCCCCGAGAAAATCCCCCAGGAATCCCCCAGAAAATCTCCCCGAAATCCCCGGGATCATCTCCCCGGAATCCCCGAGAAAATCCCTCGGAATTCCCCGGGAAAATCCCCCCGGAATCCCCGAGAAAATCCCCCGGAATCCCCGGGAAAATCCCCCAGGAAAATCCCCGGGATAATCACCCCGGAATCCCCTGGAAAATCCCCTAGGAATCCCCGAGAAAATCCCCCCGGAATTCGCCGGGAAAATCCCCCCGGAATCCCCGAGAAAATCCCCCCAGATTCCCCGGAAAATCCCCCCGGAATACTCTGCAATATCCCCCCGGAATCCCCGAGAAAATCCCCCGGAATCCCCGGGAAAATCCCCCAGGAAAATCCCCGGGATAATCACCCCGGAATCCCCTGGAAAATCCCCCCGGAATCCCCGAGAAAATCCCCCCGGAATTCGCCGGGAAAATCCCCCCGGAATCCCCGAGAAAATCCCCCGGAATCCCCGGGAAAATCCCCCAGGAAAATCCCCGGGATAATCACCCCGGAATCCCCTGGAAAATCCCCTAGGAATCCCCGAGAAAATCCCCCCGGAATTCCTCGGGAAAATCGTCCCGGAATCCACGAGAAAATCCGCCCGGAATCCCCGGGAAAATCCTCCAGAAATCCCCGAGAAAATCCCCCGGAGTCCCCGGGAAAATCAACCCGGAGTCCGATGGAAAATCCCCCCAGAATCCACGCGAAAATCCCCCGGAATTCCCCTAGAAAATCCCCCCGGACTGCCCGAGAAATTTCCGCCGGAATCCCCGGGAAAATCCCCCCGGAATCCACGCGAAAATCCCCCAGAAATCCCTGTGAAAGCCCCCCCGGAATCCCCAAGAAAATCTCCCCGGAATCCCCGAGAAAATTCGCCCGTAATACTCGGGAAAATATGCCCGGAATCCCCTGGAAAAACCCCCCGGAATCCCCTGGATAATCCCCCCGGAATCCCCAGGAAAATGCCCCGGGAATACGCGAGAAAATCTCCCCGGAATCCCCTGGAAAATCCCCCCTGAATCCCCGAGAAAATCCCCCCGGAATCCCCTGAAAATCCCTCGGAATTCCCCGAGAAAATCCTCCCGGAATCCACGAGAATATCCGCCCGGAATCCCCGGGAAAATCCTCCAGAAATCCCCGAGAAAATCCCCCGGAGTTCCCCTGGAAAATCCCCCCGGACTCCCCGAGAAATTCCTCCCGGAATCCCCGGGAAAATCCCCCCGGAATCCGCGAGAAAATCCCCCCGGAATCCAGGCGAAAATCCCCCAGAAATCCCCGTGAAAGCCCCCCCGGAATCCCCCAGAAAATCTCCCCGGAATCCCCGAGAAAATTCGCCCGTAATACTCGGGAAAATATGCCCGGAATCCCCTGGAAAATCCCCCCGGAATCCCCTGGAAAATCCCCCCGGAATCCCCGACAAAATCCCCCCGGAATCCCCGGAAAATGCCCCCCGAATCCCCGGGATACTCACCCCGAGATCCCCGGGAAAATCCCCTGGAATTACCAGGGAAAATCCCCCCGCAATCCCAGGGAAAATCCCCCCAGAATCCCCGCGAAAATCGGCCCCGAATCCCCTGGAAAATTCCCCCGGAATCCCCGGAAAATCCCCCCGGAATCCCCGGGAAAATCCCCCCGGAATCCCCGAGAAAATCCCCCCGGAATCCCCGAGAAAATCCCCCCGGAATTCCCCGGGAAAATCCCCCGGGAATCCCCGAGAAAATCCCCCCGGAATTCCTCGGGAAAATCGTCCCGGAATCCACGAGAAAATCCCCTGGAATCCCCGACAAAATCCTCCCGGAATACTCGGGAAAATCCCCCCGGAATCCCCGGGGAAATCCCCACGGAATCCCCGAGAAAACCCCCCCGAAATACTCGGGAAAATCCCCCCGGAATCCCCGAGAATATCCCCCCGGAATCCCCGGGAAAATCCCCATGAATTCCCCGGGAAAATAATCTCGGAATCCCCGAGAAAATCTCCCCGGAATCACCGAGATAATGGCCCCGGAATACCCGAGAACATCCCCCGGAATTGCCCGAGAAAATCATCCCGTAATCCCCGAGGAAATCCCCCCGGAACACTCGGGAAAATCCCCCCGGAATTCCTCGTCAAATCACCCCGGATACCCCGGGAAAATCCCTCCGGACTCCCCGAAAAATTCCCCCCGGAATACTCGGGAAAATCCCCCCGGAATCCCCGAGAAAATCCACCCGGAATCCCCTGGAAAATCCACCGGGAATTCCCCGGGAAATTCCTCGCTGAAACCCCTGGAAAATCCCCCCGGAATCCCGGAGAAAATCCCCCCGGAATTCCCCGGGAATATCCCCTCGGAATCCCCGGGAAAATCCCCCCGGACTCCCCGAAAAAATCCCCCCGGAATACTCGGGAAAATCCCCCCGGAATACTCCTGAAAATCCTCCCGGAATTCCCGAGAAAATCCCCCGGAATTCCCTGAGAAAATCGCCCCGGAATCCCAGTGAAAATCCCCCCGGAATCCCCGGGAAAATCCCCCCGGAATCCCCGGGAAAATCCCCCGGGAATCCCCTGGAAAATCCCCCAGGTATCCCCGATAAAATCCCCCTGGAATCCCCTGGATAATCCCCATGGAATCCCTTGGAAAATCCCCCCGGAATCCCGGAGAAAATCCCCCCGGAATTCCCCGGGAATATCCCCTCGGAATCCCCGGGAAAATCCCCCCGGACTCCCCGAAAAAATCCCCCCGGAATACTCCTGAAAATCCTCCCGGAATTCCCGAGAAAATCCCCCGGAATTCCCTGAGAAAATCGCCCCGGAATCCCCGTGAAAATCCCCCCGGAATCCCCGGGAAAATCCCCCAGGAATCCCCTGGAAAATCCCCCAGGTATCCCCGATAAAATCCCCCTGGAATCCCCTGGATAATCCCCATGGAATCCCTTGGAAAATCCCCCAGGAATCCCCGAGAAAATATGCCCGGAATCCCCTGGAAAATCCCCCTGGAATCGCGGGGGAAATCCCCCCGGATTTCCCGGGAAAAATCCCCCCGGAATCCCCGATAAAATCTCCCCGGAATCCCTGAGAAAATATGCCCAGAATCCCCGATAAAATCCCCCCGGAATCCCCGGGAATATCCCCCAGGAATCCCCGATAAAATCCCCCCGGAATCCCCCAGAAAATCCCCCCGGAATCCCCGAGAAAATCCCCCCGGAATCCCCGGAAAATCCCCGCGGAATTCCGGTCCATTTCTGTAGGAGAATAGTTTGTAAGGATAGTGCAGAAGGCACTAGTTGCCAACGAGTTACAGCTGTACTGATTAGCAAGGAGTGGAAACAGCCTTGCCTGCCCAGTGAGGCTGGTTGTTATAAAAGCGTGGGTCAGCTGGCTGCCAGTTTCACTAAGCACAGCTCCAGCTGGAGGTGCAGAGCCTGCTGCAGTGTGGGCTGGAGCCTGCTGGCTGTGCTGCGAGGAGGAAGGGACACGTGGCCGTGCAAGGGATGGACAAGGTGAGAGGATGCTGTGTGTGGGACAGACAGGCTCAGGTGGCTGGGGAAGGGACAGGCTGGGGTTTAGCCAGTCGTACAGAGGAGAGGAGGAGTCGGGGCTGTGTGGAGCTGCCTGTGAGAAAAGGAGTCAGAGTTGCCTCAAAGAAATCTGTGGAGAGAAGGCATGAAAAGTGTGTAATGAAAGACTAATGTTGGTGCCTGTCATGTCTGTCTTGATATAATTGCTACACGTTTTCTCGGAATGCTTGAATTTAGACATAAAATGAAAACTTTATTGTAAGAAAGGAATGCATTTCTCACCAAAGTGGTGTAGGGTGGGGGATCACAACTCACAGATGGCCTGGAAGCGGAACGGCCACAGGGGTTACTGTAACTGGGCCTCCAGTACCAAAGCCCCAGTGGGTTTAAAGGCTAGAGCTGGGCTGGGATTAGCACGGGCTATGCAGCTGGGCTCGTGCACAGGTCTGTCAGCACTCCTACCCGAGGACAGTCCCTCACCTAGGGAGAGGTTCTAGGCCTGGAGATGAGGCTGAGTTTGGGAAGGGTGATGAGGACATGGTTAGGGAGGGATGTAAATGCATATCAAAAGACTTAATTTTGAGGGGTGGCAAGCATTAGCTATAAACCAGTAAGTATTTACAGCTAAAGGCTGGAGGTGGGGGCTGTCTGAGGAGGACAGGACTGTTTAAGGCTGAAGTTGGAAGAGAAACCTTGGTGAAGCTTTTGCGTTAGAAACGGCCTCACCTGCCAAATCAGATTTTTGTCTTCAGGATTGCATGAGTGAGGATGCCACAGCCAAGGAAAAGGTTCAGGTTTGGGAGGCAAAGGCGAGTTAGGCAGGGCTGCAGGGCTGGGGCTTGGCTGTTTCCATACTGCTCAGGGCAGCAAAGGGTAGCTGGCTCACTGGGCCTTGGATCTAGAACTCTTTCTGGAACAAGGTGGAGAGCTGAGGTTCATGCAAGGGGCCAGGAATTCTTTGTCTGACTGGAAAATGCCAGAGGGGCAGTGTGTGACTCGGATAGGATGATATGTTCGTCTGGCGAGAGTCACAAAAGAATATTTTGGTTTACTGATAACTGGGCAGCTCAGAAGTTACTACTTGACTTAGTTGCTGCTCCCATCTGTTGCACACATAAACAGAGCAAAGCAGACGAATTCTCTCGGAGCCTGAGGTCTTTGACTGGCCCTCCAAAAATGCTGCCCGCTAAAAAACAGACGTGGGGGAGGAAAGTTGTCAGATACAATAGAGCAAGAAAAGGCCACGGGCTTCAAAGTGCCCTCCAGCAGACCATGGAAGTGACGTGTCTGGAAGTGAAACCAGCAGTCTGCTTCCCCAGCCTCCTGGAAGCCTCTAACAGCTACACAGGCAGTGAGGGGAGAGAACAATTCAACCTAAAAATAATTTTCAGTAGCGTTCTGCACTGCTGTTAAAAATACTGCAACCAGGGAATGTGGTGTGGTGATAACTATTAGGCCTGTAAGTCTGGTAACTGGGGCTTTTAGCTCAAACATCTCGGTATGGCTACTTTGAGCCTTGTAAAAGCTGCGTTAAGTCCAATTTCTTGGGTAGTTCTACTAGCTCTAGCCTTGCTTTTCATCCCCTCAGTAACAAAGCAACTCCCTCTCGAGAATGTTATTTACTTTCCATATGATGTGCCTACCAATTTCTGGAATTGCAAATGTCTTTGGATACATGCGTAAATTTAAGTTTCAAGAAAGCTGTCAAGCTAAAACAAAGGCTTGCCATAATGCAGAAGAAAATGTTTTATGGAAGAACTGAGAGGTCCCTACCTGGGCATAGAATTTGCTATACTAAGGTGTGTTCCAAACGGATCTGCCATCTAAACAAGCAGAAAAATAGTTGGAATGTAGTGAGTTCAATTTAACTATTGCTAGAAATAGGAATTATTAGCAGAGCTTGGAGCATGATATCACTAGCAGCAGTAAGACGCTTTTAGCTTGCTTCTCATAAATTACTTGTCAAAAGCATTTGTACCTAGTGTGTAGCAATTAATATTTCCCCATTTTCTTCCCCCCCGCCCCCCAGTCTCAGGTACTCCTTTTATTTTACCCTTTTCTGTCTTGTAACATCACCTTCCTTTATTTTATTCTATCTTCTGTTCTCAGAACATCGCAGCATCCTCTGTCAACGTGAAAGCATTTGTTCATCCTGTCTTGGAATGGCTGTCAATGTTGCCCTCTTCTGGATCACTTTTTTTTTTTTTTTTTTTTTTTTTTTAACAATATGTTGCTAAATGTCAGGAAAATTAATCCACAAACACCAGCGGTTTATGTCCAAAAAGGAAACAGAGGAGTCCTTTTTGCTTTATTCGAACAAAGGGAGAGGCCATGGGACATTCCCCTGGGATCTCTCAAATTTTTGGAGGACGCAGCCTCCTTTTTATCCTATTTTCCCGGCCGCATTTCCCTCTCTCTTTTCCCATTGGCTGAGGTACTTGAGAGGCACAGACTTCCCGGAACGCCTGATACCTGAAATTCCCCTCTAATGTATAACCCTCCCTTTTAATTTTTAATTCTTATAGAATTCATAGTTTCCCCCCGTTGCTTCTTTCATCTTTCGATATCCAATTTCATTTATCAGCAGCCCTGCAGTTTGTTTGTAAAGGCAAATATCTCTTTCCATTCATCAATCAGTGGAATCCATCCCATTGTTTCTTTTATCTCTCAGTGCTAGCCTTATCTACAGGCTGATCCACAGCTCATTTGTAAAGACAAATTCAACATTCCTCTCAGCTAATAAATGAGAAGTTAGCTGAAAAAAGTAAAAACTGGATTTTTTTTCTGGTGTGTGTCGGACAATACAGTGGAGAGAATTTGCGGGAGGATGATCGAGGATATCCTATTATAATATCGTTCTCGGACATTTTACTATTTTAGATCATCAGTTGTATTCTGAAAGAAATCTATTTTAATGATATGTGTACGTTTGCACGAAGTTATAGTTAAATATAGCTTGCGGCTGGGCTCTTTAATGACTAGGGGTATTTTTGGTTTTAATTCAATATTTTATGCTTGTGGTGTGTAGTGTGCTGATTTATTTTTTAATGTTATTTACTACGTGCGCTTTTGTTTTTGAGTGAAGGTAACTTTCTGGATGGCTTTGTATTTGAGGCAGAATGAATTGAAGTAGGTTTTTAAAACTGATTTTTCATATGTACGATGGGGAGTTTAGTAGGGGCAGCTCTGATGGTGGGGGCTTGGTTGTTAATTTTATCAGACGGCTTTTGTTAGATACAGCTTTTAATTCTGGAAAGTTTTTTTTTCTAATGTCGTGCTTTGAAGGTGGTTTTCGAGGATGTATGGTATAGCTTTATTTTGTTTGTAGATGGTGTATGCTAAGGGCTATGGTCTATTTATCTAATGCCATGTTTTTTCATTCAGGTGTTGATAAGGGAGTTCTTGAATGGCGTTTTGTGTTGTTTTTGTTTTTGGTGGGGCGTTGTTTTTAAAGGATACCTTGATAAGGTTTGCCGATGGCGTTCTAGCCTGTAGCATAAGGCATAGGGTAGTTTTTGAATTATTTTGTGGTGGCTTTGATTCTTGCCAGTATGTAGTGTTTGTTTGAGGTAATGCTGTGTAGCTAATTTCTGTTTTCTTATTAATATTAGAATTGGAGTGTTGTAGTATATGGGCTGTTATTATATCCTAGGGGTTCTATTTATTTGGTTTGATTGTTTTCTAGTTATGGATAATTTTTCTCAGAAAACCATTTTCAGAATTTCAGGCGTGACACAAAAGAACACTCAGATTGCTGGAAGGGAAACGTGTGCCCAGATTGTCTCAAAGCAGTGCTGCTGTCGGTTCTCGTTCAGTTGTGTCTTCTGAAAATGAGACTGTTGTATTCATTGCGCTGTGCTAAACACTTGTCATTCTCCCAATGCCAGGAAACAGATGAAGCTTGAAGAAAGAGGAAGGAATTTGGAAGCGTACAAACAAGCTTAGAAGAGGTTCAGAGATCAGGGTGCTCACTGGCAGCAGGGGCTGGGGTTAGGGCTGAGCAGGAGCAAAGCCGGAGCACATCAACCTCACCTCGTGTTTTCTCGGGGGCTTTATGGCCCTGGCAAGAGAGAGATGTTCACTGATGAGTCCCAGGCCGAGCCGTGAGCACAGCCTGTTGTGTTGGAGCTGGGGGTTTTTTTTGAGACGTTCAGCAGCCACACTCTCTAGTCAAGAGTCCTGAGGTTTGTTGCTGCTCCACTTTCATCCTCATATCCAGCTTCCAGCCCTTTTCTTCTCTCTGTCCAGTGTGTCTTTTGTGTTCCTTTCTTGTCCTGTGTGCTCCCCATCCCATTCCCGTTCCCTACGGAGGGGGAGGGTGTGGAGACTGGGGGCTCCGACGTGGTTTGGGGCACCCCAAGGTCCCTGGGAAAGGGAGCCGGGCTGCGCTGGAGGAGCAGGTGAGTCGGGCATGGGGGGGGGGGGGGGGGGTCATGCTGGGTGCCAGAACATTGAGAGGGAGGGGTGGGTGTAGAATGCATGAAAAACAGAACCATAAAAAATAGCTAAATATAGTCTAAAAGGAATGTTTAAATGCTTTTTATTTGGGTAGAGGCACGGTTTTTATAGGTAATATAAAAATAGAATATAAAGAATAGAAATAGATTGGTATACGTGTAAAATATAATGAAATATAAGTAGCAAATATCTATGAAAAATCTAGTGTATAACAGAAATAATGCAAATATAAGAATATGTATAAATATAAAATAGAGCTATGAGAATGGTAATAAGAATGGGGTAAAACATCAGTGAGAAATGGAAAAAAACCACATGAAAAATGGTGGGAAAATCAGTGAGAAATGGAGAAAAATCAGTGAAAAATGGGGGGGGAATCTTTGAAAAATGGGGAAAAAAATCAGTGAGAAATGGGGGAAAAAAATCCATGAAAAATGGGGGAATAAATCAGTGAGAAACGGGGAAAAGTGGGGGAAAAAATAATTGAGAAATGGGGAAAAAAATCAGTGATATATGGGGAGAAAATCAGTGATTAATGGGCGGAAAAATGCATGAAAAATGGAAGGAAAAATTCAGAGAGAAATGGGGGCAAATATCAGTGATAAATGGGGAAAAAAATCAGTGATTAATGGGGGGAAAAATGCATGGAAAATGGGGGGAAAATTCAGAGAGAAATGGGGGCAAAAATCAGTGAGCAATGGGGGGGAAAATCGGGAAATATCCATGGAAAAATGGGGGGAAAAAATCAGTGAGAAATGGGGGAAAAAATCAGTGAGAAATGGGGGAAACATCATGGTGAAATGGGGAAAAAAATCTTTGATAAATTGGGGAAACAAATCATTGAGAAATGTGGGAAAAAAATCAGTGAGAAATGGGGAAAATATGGGAAAAAATCCACGAAAATTGCGGGGAAAAATGCATGAAAAATTGGGGAAAAATCAGTAAGAAATGGGGGAAAAAATCCATGAAAAATGGCGGGAAAAATCAGATCGGCGATCGATAGCTAATGCGTGCCTATGGATTAGATCGGCGATCGATTGATCGTGCCTGCCGATCGATTATATCGGCGATCGATTGCTAATGCCTGCCGATCGATTAGATCGGCGATCGATTGATCGCGCCTGCCGATCGATTAGATCGGCGATCGATTGCTAATGCCTGCCGATCGATTAGATCGGCGATCGATTGATCGCGCCTGCCGATCGATTAGATCGGCGATCGATTGCTAATGCCTGCCGATCGATTAGATCGGCGATCGATTGATCGCGCCTGCCGATCGATTCGATCGGCGATCGATTGCTAATGCCTGCCGATCGATTAGATCGGCGATCGATTGATCGCGCCTGCCGATCGATTCGATCGGCGATCGATTGCTAATGCCTGCCGATCGATTCGATCGGCGATCGATTGATCGCGCCTGCCGATCGATTCGATCGGCGATCGATTGCTAATGCCTGCCGATCGATTCGATCGGCGATCGATTGATCGCGCCTGCCGATCGATTAGATCGGCGATCGATTGCTCATGCCTGCCGATCGATTCGATCGGCGATCGATTAGATCGGCGATCGATTGCTAATGCCTGCCGATCGATTAGATCGGCGATCGATTGCTAATGCCTGCCGATCGATTAGATCGGCGGTCGATTGCCAATGCCTGCCGATCGATTGCTAATGCACACTATTTGCACACTCCTTGCACACCCTTTGCACTCGTACAGATGCAGGAGGTTTCTCAGTTCTGGTCGGGGTTTTTTGGGGCGTTCATTCAGGGGGATTTCCTCAAGGATTGGGACACTCCTTGATTCCATCCCTTGCCTGTCTCCCAAGCGCCACCCTGTGGGCAGAGCGCGGTACTGCGCGCCTGCCTCTCCCAAGATGGCGGCTCGGGTGTCGCTCCCCGACCTTCTAACTCTGGCTGCAAAAGGAGGGTGGCACAGCAAGGAGCCCGCTCGCTCTAGTGGGATGCCTGCGCACGACGCCGACACCGATCCCACGGGTGCGATTTTCGGCGGCGTTTCCAATCGTGCGGACATCTCCTTCAGCCCGCTTCGGCCCGGGGAAGAGGGGCGGGGCCGCCAGCGATGGTCCCGGCGCAGCCCGGGCAGGCTCGGGGCGGAGCCGGGGCTTGGCGAGGCGGGGCACGGAGGTCCCGGGGACGGGACCGGGCGGGGCCGGGGCGGTGCTTTAGGGGCGGTCCCCAGTGGTCCCAGGCGGCACCGGGGGCGGGGCCGGGTGATCCCGGAGCGGTACCGAGCTGTGCTGGGGACGGTGCTGCAGGGGCGGTGCCGGGCCCGCCTCAGGGTGATTGAATGCCCAGAAATCGCCTCCTCTGCCCCGTGCTCACACTGAGCTGCGGGCTGCAGCGTGCTGTCGGAGCTCCGCACACAGCACGGATTTGGGCTTCCCCTCCTCTCAAACCCTCTCCCCCTTCTTCCTCCTCCTCATCTTCCTCTTTTTCCTCTCCCTCCGCCTCGCCCCCCTCCCCGGGCCCCTGACTCCCCCCGGGATCCCCTCCTCCGGAGGCGGCCCTTCCGAACCGACCCCCCCTCCAAGCCCCGGAGCCCGAGACCATTAAGGTAAGCTTTGGAATTGAAATATCAGGATATTCACTCTATCCCACTGGCCTGAAATTTCAGGATTGTACGATTTTTTCTTGAAGCAGTTACCTTTGCTGCAGGATTGTGTGGTCACCAGTCTCCTTTCCTGTGACTCTTGTTGAAATTTGCTGTCAGATAACCGGCTAGTAACGAAATATTTGACAGAAATCAATGCTGTGAACGGACTTCACTGCAGCAGTTGATGAAAGAGCAAAGAAAATGTCTGTCGTGTTTACGCACCCCCCCGAGGCTGAATGAATTCTGATACTGTAATAAATCAGTGCAGTTGGTGCCTGCAAAGGTCTTGACATTGATCAAGAAGATATTGCTTTGGATTTTTACTTTTTATCAGCGTTTCTTTAATCTGTACTTCAGCACTCTAGCCTTTCATAAGTCTTCTCCGGTTTCCTCTGGCCCTGCAGAGTAGTCCTCTCTGTTATTGTCTGATCCCAGCTTTGATGCAAGGAGTACTTTTTGTCTTGAAAATTAGCATCCCCCTCTGCATATTTAAATTAGTTATTTGACTTTTGAGAAAAAGCTGGTCAGCTCGAAGTCCACCAGACACCAGAGGCTGCTGTTTTTAGCACCTTATTCAAAGAGGACATCCTTTAGTTACCTAAGGAGGGGTAGAGATTTACCCTTAGGAATAAGGAATAAATGCAACCAGACTGTCCTGCCAAGAAAAAAATCCAGTTACAGTGACTGAATTAGGGTTTAGTGGCCCTTGATCCTTGCAAGGGATTAAAGGCAGGTTCACTTGGTCTCCCAACAATGAATGTCTCAACCGAAAGCTGCTCAAAATGTGCCGTTTTTCTGATGGTTTTGGATTCTTTTGCCAGGTGGGAACATGGACTGCTTGACTTGTTCCTGTGTCCACTTTCCACTTCAGTCCTTTGCATTTTCTCTGAAGGGAAAGCAGGAACAGGGAAGTTGGGGCAGTTCCGTCAGCAGAAAGGCTGCTAAGAATAGATGGTAAGGACTTACTTTTCTGCACAGTGCCATGTAACTGAAGGCTCGTTTTTGGATTTCACATTCTGTTCCTGCCCGGTTTTGTGAGAGCTGCAGGTGCATTTCTGTTTCCAGACCCTGCCAAAAATAGTAGCTTATATTATAATGAATCCTTTTTCCTTCGTGTTTTCTTGCTTTAAATGAATTCCCCTGTCAGACTGATGTGAGCAGCAGTTGTTTTTAGATCTGCTGGTGTTGTACACGGAGTAACTGTAGAACAAATGAGTTGTGATGGCTTCCTTGTATTTGATGTGTGGAGAGGAGCAAAGGCACAGATTCATCCTGTGTAATTGCAGTCGTCCAACGTAGGTGCCAGGGTTGGCAAGCTGGGCAAGGTTTCCTCTCTTGCTGGGCCTTAGGGGGAGGGAGTTGAACCCTGGTGTCACTCGGATTCCTTCCTCTTCTCCCTCCTCCTTTCTTGCTTGTAGAGCTGGAGCTCGGGGTCACCGAGTTTGGGTGCTCGCAGTCAGGGCCTGAATTTGGAGAGCAGGAAAGCGGGGGGAAGTTTCTAGGCACGTCAAAGCCTGTCTCTAGGGTGTGGGACTTGTTGGTCTTCCTCACCACCCCCAGCAACTTGCACTTCTCTCTGGACCTTGCTGTGGTCACAGCCCACTGCTCATTTATGTGACTGTTCATCCCTCTGCCTGATTGCTTTAAGTACAAGTAGCCTGATTCAGGTTTAATTTAGCAATGATTTTCCTCTGTTTCATCGGTAGTTTTCTAAAACTCCCCTACAGGCTATTTTGAAGGTGCTTTTTTCTTTTTTTTTTAACTGCCTGTGATGATAGAAAGCTGTACGGCCCTCTGAAAGCAGTATAACCTGCTTTCCAAAAATTACAGAAGTAGGATTTTTATTGTCCACTATGCAGCTGAAGTCCCCCTAGTGAGCCTCTTGAACTGAGGGTGAGGAGAGCGGCAGATACGACTCCTCATCAACCTGCTCTTCTTTTCGTTCCTAAAAGAAGGAAGCATGAAGGTAACTATAGAAAAAGATCTGCATCCCTCGGGGTTTTGTATTTTAGGTGTTTTGAGGTTTATTTACACACCTCCTCCTTTGTTTCCTGGACAGGTTTTACGTGACAGTGGAGCGTTTGAGGACACGTGGAAGGAGCTTTCAATTTGGCTGGAGCACTTGGATAATACAAAAGAAGACCAGAAGGAAGCAGTGATTCAGTTTTTGGAAAAGGTAACGGTGTTCAAATCAGCTGGATAAAAAAATGCAAAGAATAGTGTTAGTGGAAACTGGAGGTCTTGTTGCTATTGTTGAGAAACCTGTCAAAGACCAGCGAATGAATTCTGAGAAAAGCCTTGTTTGGGATTCTTTATACGGAGGTGGCATCCTTCTTGTGTTCAGTGGGAGGGCAGCCAAATGATTTGTAGGAAAATGAAATCCAAAAAGATCAGCTGTTATTACAGCATTGTCGGTGTAAGGGTAGAGTGGTGTAGGTGTGGGTAGCTTTGATCTCCTCTTTAGGTGCCGACATTATCAGAGCTCAGTAGATGGTGGTCCTTGACAAGGAAAGGTGACACTTGCTGTTTACTCTTCAGGATGTTGAATGCCCAGTGCTTTGCCTCCACTGTGGTCTGCCCAGGTACTCGGTGTGTGGTCGCAATCTAGGTGCCAAGTTGTGGTGGGTTTTTGTTTTTCCATCAGTGTGGCCTGTAGAGCAGGAACTGTAGACAGAATCCTGCAGAAGTGCTATGGAAGTTGTCCTCATAAAAGCTGCCCAGCTTTCAGCACGTGGTCGTTCTCAGTACCGTGTGGTTCCCCTGCACTTGCCAGCCAGCAGGTGCACTTACCTTTCTCCCCACCTTTGCTGACAGATCCTGCTGAAGCTGGTGGCCAACCCCTGTCCCTACACTGACAAGGCAGCAGACCTGGTTCAGGCAGCCAGCACGCTCCAGGTGGCTCTGTTTAAACAGGACTCTGATAACATCAGCATCCCCGTCTCTCACATTGATGGTATGTGGTAACCTGTCAACATCCCAACTCCATGACTTGGGGATACACTTTCTAGCCCTAATCAGCAAACTGGGGATGGATAACTCTGGCAATCCTGTTAAGTAAGGGCCCTCCAGGATTCAGCTCTCCACGTGTTCTTGGTATCAGAAGTCGAAGTGGAATTGCCAAGTTGCCGCTTTACCTCTGAAAGTAATTTCTGCCGTGGCTGTGCCACTTGAACGGTATTTGAAATCTCTCTTCATGCTCTTGCAGCAGCGTTTTTGAACTCAAATGGAAATCTAGCCCTTCTGCCTGGGACTGTTGACAGAGTCATGGAATCCCAGAGTGGTTTGGCCGGCAAGGCTCCTTAAATCTCATCCAGTTCCAGCCCTGCCATGAACAGGGACACCTTTCAGTAGCCCGGGCTGCTCCAAGCCCCAGTGTCCAGCCTGGCTTTGGACACATCCAGGGATCCAGGAGCAGCCACAGCTGCTCCGTGCTGGACAGCAGCATTGAAAGGCAGAGTGAAGGTTCAGCTGTAATTTAGGGGTTGCACTTAACGTTGTATTGTGTGACAAATGTGGCTTTCATACTTTTTTTTTTTTTTTTTTTTTTTATTAAAAAGAATTAAAAAGATGCCTTGTATTCCTGGAGTGTTGCATTCTACCTCTGTTGTTTTTCCTGTTAGTCTGGATTCTTGCTTTGATGTTTTTCTTCACTTATTAGATGTCCTGGATATGGTGGATGTCCTGATTGAGGACAGTGATGGCTTTGATGAAGAAGTTGGGTTCTCTTTAAATGAAGACGTGATCATTTCCCTTCAGTGCTGTTGTCCCTGCTGCATTAGAAGCCAGGAATGAACAAGTCCACGTGGGCCTGGATGCTGATCCCTCTTGCTGGTCCATGACAGCATGTGACAGGTGAGATTTCCAGGTGTCTGATTTAGCAGGAAACTGGTTTGTTCCTTCTTGTGAGGAGGCTCATTGGCTTTGCACGGGCAAAGCCACTCCACGTTTTCCATCTAGGAACAGAGCTGGGGAGCTGTTTTAAAACAGAGTCCCAGAGGTAAACAGCTTGGCTCGGTATTTCTGTGTGGAAATAGAAGAATATCTGTGTCTTCTGATTTTTCTCTCGTCTTTCTTCCACAGGTGTTTTTGTATTCCTGACTTGGGTTTCCATCGGGGACACGTGGCTTGGAGCTCAGGAGCCGGATCTGTTCCTTGCCCACGGCAGATTGGTCTGCACTAGTGCAGGTGAGGAATTACAGGACGGCTTGGGAACTCGGAAACAAGGAGAAGCAAGTCTTATGTGTCTTTGCAAAAAGTTTTGGCTACCACAGGGCATTAATTCAGGGAGTTAAGACTTCATCTTTAACGTTCTGTGCTCTGCCAGCATCACTGCGAGCCCTGAAAGCCTCCTGAGCTGTTCTCATACAGACCTATCTTGTTTGGTCAAAAAAAAATCTTAGTTTAGTTTCGTCCAAGAAATGTTACTACTCTGTGCGAGCTCATGGGGAAGCTTTTATTCGGCATCTCTCAGTGGGACATTGAAAGTCCAACTTCCCATTTCTTGCACAGTCTGAGAGGCAGTATTACTTTCTATCATTTTTATCACAGGCATTTTAAACTTTTTGAGGAACCGGCAGGACTGTTTGTGTGGAGGCGTGCGGTTCACAGCCATCCTCTGTCCAACGTAGGATGGGAAAAAAAGGCTGGAGAGCTTCCTACAAGGGGCTGTAAGTGCAAATGACCAGGAGCCCGGGGTTTAGTCATGATGATTTAGTATTTCTTAAAAGACTCTGATTGATTTCATGATGCCAAAACCAGTATGGATAGAAGACTGAAGTCAGGAATCACGATGGTCTCCTTGGGTTTAAAAAGCTTTAATGGTGTTTCAAGACATTTGTATGAGACCTGGTTTGTTTTTTCTTACCCTTTTATTCAATCAAAAAAAAAAAAAAAAAAAGCCTTGATCCATCACTGCTGCTGTGATGTGTGACAAATGCCTGTCCTCCCTCCACGTGGAACAGGTGAGAGGTGGAACTGAAGCCCAAAGAGTTTTCTGCCCACTGATAACATGTGAGTCATATTGGGAATTCTCTGCAGAATGGCAACAGTTGTTCTTGAATGTGGCCATGAGGGGAGTGGAACATGGCAGCCCGGGTCTGAGAAGGTGCAGTGCCAGAAGGAGAAGCTTTGAAATGTTAAATCAGGATTGATTCAGGTGACTCGCGACCGCGTGCTGTGCCCAGGTCCCTGGTAGAAATACTGTGCAGGGAAAAGCCAGAGCTGCCTGTGCTATGAGCTGAATTTTTTATTGGGGGGGGGGGGGGGGTGTGAAATAAGAATGAGGTGCAAATGAGGGAATTGCTTGTGTGTGTGAATATTCTTGTCCTAAAGGAGCGCTGCCCGGTGCTCCTCCCTTGCTGTGCCCCTCTCCTGGTGAGCCTCTGTCCTGCTGGCCGTGCCTCTCTGTCTCCGTGCCTGTGCTGCTCCTTGCCCGTCTTTGCCCGCCCCGCACGGGCTGTGCTCGCTTCCTCTCTGGCTCCTGGGTTCCCTCTTTGTCATGGTACCCCTCAGTCCTTGCTGTGTGTTTGGCACTCTCTGTCTTTTCTCCGTCCTTCTCTGTGCCTCTGTGGTGCTCCCTGTGCCGTTGTTTCCCGTGGGATCCTTGTGTCCCGGTCACTGTCTGTCCTAGGGTGATGTTATGGTGTTTCTATCTCCAATCATGTGTCCTGATTATGTTTGGTATTATGTCCTGTGCTTCCAGGACTGACTCTGAGAGTGAAGCTTTGTTTTGTCTTGTTATCAGCCGGCTCACCTCCCCCATGGTCTATGTTTAGGAGAGGTTTTAGCTCGGTTTGCTTGCTTGCCTGCTTGCTTGCTTGCCTGCTTGCTCGCTTCTGCCTCTTTTTCTTTCCTTCGCTTTGCCCTTGCTTTTTTCTTATTAGTTAGTTCAGCTAGGCAGTCCAACTTTTTCCCTGGACTGTTTTCTCTTCCACCCCGTCCCCTCCCTCTCCTGGATACCATCTGAACCTGTTCCGGACGGGGACCTGGGAAACCCCAAGAAACACCGGGAGTCTACACTCTGTCACCTGCAGCAGCCATTCCCAAGCGCCAGAGACTGATAACTGGGCGACCACTCGCCAGAGAGACTGAACTCGTCATCTCTTCAGAACGGTGAAAGAGTTTTTTGTCAGCTGGTGTTGTCTTTTTTCCCTGTGCTGGGGAGTGTCTTGCTTGTTAAATAAAGAGGTTTTTTTCTCCCACTCTTCTCCGAGGAAAGTCTTCCCGAACCCGGTGGGGTGGGGGGGAGGAGTCGTGGGGTTTGCTGTCTGGGGGCTCCTTCTGGAGGTTTTCCCCCAAATTTGCCCAAAACCAGGACACTGTCCCTGTTCATTTTTAATCCCTCCCTCTTGTGCTGCCCATCCAGCATGCCAGGGGTTTCTTTTCGTTTTTTGGTTATTTTTCGTTTTCATTTTTCTTCTTCTTTTTTTTTTTTAGGGGGGGTTCCATTTCATCGTGCACCTTGATGTTGATTTTCTTCCCTTGTCTTCTCTGCTGCCCCTCCTCCTTTCTGCCCCTTGTCCCCTGTGTCTGCAGGGCTGGGGAGGAACTTCAGCCCTTGTGGGGGTTGCCCTCCCTTTTCTGGTGTCAGCAGTCACTTTCTGTGGGATGGACACATGGGAGGGGTTGCAGTCAAGTGCCCTGCTGCTGTCCAGGGCAGTTGGAGTCGTTCTGTGCCTTCTTTGGGGTGAGGAAAAAAGGCTGAGGGGGGCTCCGACGTGGTTTGGGGCACCCCAAGGTCCCTGGGGAAGGGAGCCGGGCTGCGCTGGAGGAGCAGGTGAGTCGGGCATGGGGGGGGGGTCATGGTGGGTGCCAGAACATTGAGAGGGAGGGGTGGGTGTAGAATGCATGAAAAACAGAACCTTAAAAAACAGCTAAATATAGTCTAAAAGGAATGTTTTATTGGTTTGTGTTTGGATAGAGGTAGGGTTTTTTTATAGATACTGTAAATAGAAAAGATAAAGAATAAAAATATAGAAGCAAATATAAGAAACCAATATATAAATATATTACATTACATTATATTCTGTTATGAAAATAGAAATATATAAATATTTAGACTTTAAAAGGAATGTTTTATTGTTTTTTATTTGGTTAGAGGAGGGTTTTTAATAAATAATATAAATAATATAGGCAAAAATATACAAATATGCAAAAATCGATACTGACATAAAATTATTATAACTATATATGCATATATATATGTAAGTATAAATATATAGAAATAAATATAAATATAAAATACATGTGTTATGAATGATGTTCTATTTTTCCCAATTTATCAAGCAACAAGATTAAATTTAATAGTAAGTTTTTAATAGTAACAAAATGAATACAATCAAAGTATTGGAGATGACAATTAAAGTATTGGAGATGAAACAATCAAAGTGTATATATTTAAGAATATACAAATTTTGGCAGTAAGTAATTTAGTATAATTGAGGTTCATATAAAGCATAAGCAAAACCGACCGGGGAGGGGCCCCCCTCCGACCGGGGATACGGGGAGTGGCTCGCCATTCCTCACGTATCAAAGCATTCGGGCTAACAATCCCACTTATATACTATAGGCTACAAAAGTTTCTAGAAAGCTCCTCCTAGTTTCTATTCCTAAGATCTACGTAACTATACTGCACGGCGCATGCTCTACTAATGGGTTAGGGGGTCTCTTATCTTTTTAAGGGTCTTATTTCCGGTGAAGGCTCATCATCTTCATCAGTGACCGAGGTGTGACCTGCAGGTAGCACAGGCGCCCTGTGTGACTGAGCAGATGTTTTCCATAACATGACTTTAATTAAGTCCCATGCTTGGGATCATTCCATTTTTGACAGCTTCAAGGTTGAAGCTGTATTTCTAGATGCCGCTTATCAGACCTTCGTCCTTTGACTATTCTTATCTGACTTTCTTCTAACCTCCTTCTTTGTCTCCCAACCTCTGTAAGATGTCTTTTATCCTGTCTCACCCATCTCCCCCTTCTCACTCTGTAACAATTGTCTTCTATTGATCTAAATACAATTTTGTAAATATAGTTACAACTTAATTAGCACGAATCACATTTATCACACATGTATGTAGTATGTAATATAAATAATTTATCGATTTTAATATGTTATATTAAATAGTATTTATAATAGAATGTAAATAGCATATAGTATATTAATATACTAGTAAAAAATACATTAAATAGTATATAAATATAGAATACACAATATAGACATATAAATCTACAGATATAAATATGAAAACTAAATAGAAAAATATATTCAAATATAATTTAAAATAATCGAGTTTTTTGTTTCTATTTGGTTAGAGGCAGAGCTTTTAAATAAATAATATTAAAAACTATGAACCTACAAATATATATGGATATACATAAAATAGAAATAACATTAGTAATATAAATCTATGTATATAATGAATAATAAAATAATATTGTATGTATGATAAATAGAATAGCAATTAAACTGAATATATGAAATATGTATAGATTATGAATATAAATTAAATATTAAAAAATAGATGATTTATATATCGGGATTTATATATCGGGATATATCCCGATTAATAAATCGGGAAATATCCATGAAAATTGGGGGAAACATCCATGAGAAATGGGGGGAAAAATCTGTGAGAGATGGGGAAAAATGGGGAAAAAATCCACGAAAAATAGGGGGAAAAATCCATGAAAAATGGGGGGAAAATCAGTGAGAAATGGGGAAAAACCCAGTGAGAAATGGGGAAAAATCAGTCAGAAATGGGGAGTAAAAAATAGTGAGAAATGGGGGTAAAAATCAGTGAGAAATGGGGGGAAAATGGGGGAAAAAATCAGTGAGAAATGGGGAAAAATCAGGAAAAAATCCACGAAAATTGCGGGAAAAAATGCTTGAAAAATTGGGGAAAAAATCTGAGAGAAATGGGGAAAAAAATCAATGAAAAATGGCGGGAAAAGGTTTCTCAGTTCTGGTCGGGGTTTTTTAGGGCGTTCATTCCGGGGGATTTCCTCAAGGATTGGGACACTCCTTGATTCCATCCCTTGCCTGTCTCCCAAGCGCCACCCTGTGGGCAGAGCGCGGTACTGCGCGCCTGCCTCTCCCAAGATGGCGGCTCGGGTGTCGCTCCCCCGTCCTTCTAACTCTGGCTGCAAAAGGAGGGTGGCACAGCAAGGAGCCCGCTCGCTCTAGTGGGATGCCTGCGCACGACGCCGACACCGATCCCACGGGTGCGATTTTCGGCGGCGTTTCCAATCGTGCGGACATCTCCTTCAGCCCGCTTCGGCCCGGGGAAGAGGGGCGGGGCCGCCAGCGATGGTGCCGGCGCAGCCCGGGCAGGCTCGGGGCGGAGCCGGGGCTTGGCGAGGCGGGGCACGGAGGTCCCGGGGACGGGACCGGGCGGGGCCGGGGCGGTGCTTTAGGGGCGGTCCCCAGTGGTCCCAGGCGGCACCGGGGGCGGGGCCGGGTGATCCCGGAGCGGTACCGAGCTGTGCTGGGGACGGTGCTGCAGGGGCGGTGCCGGGCCCGCCTCAGGGTGATTGAATGCCCAGAAATCGCCTCCTCTGCCCCGTGCTCACACTGAGCTGCGGGCTGCAGCGTGCTGTCGGAGCTCCGCACACAGCACGGATTTGGGCTTCCCCTCCTCTCAAACCCTCTCCCCCTTCTTCCTCCTCCTCATCTTCCTCTTTTTCCTCTGTCACTGCTGAGGCTCTGGAAAGAACTGAAATTCTGCAGGGAGACATGTCCTCTCGTGGCCCCAGGGACTGCCTCGGCACGGGCCAGGAGCGCCTCCGGCCCCTGCCTTCTCCTGCTTGAAAAGATCACCTGGAGCCCGAGCTCGGGGGGGTGAAATCAGCTGAAATCCAGGTAACTCTGTCAAGTGCCCCCCAGGGACATCGGCGGGGCTGGGGGATGAGGGTTTGAAACAGCAAATTCTTTGGAATATACACCTGTCCCCGTGCCGATGCTGCTGAGCTTCCTGCCACAGTATATCCCCACTCCATGAGGCGCTGTGAGGTTATGGCAGTGGGAATTGAGCAGGGAATTGGGGCCTATGGGCATAATTCACGGGAGCTAGCAAAGCTGACAGCCAACCCCAAATCGGGGCACAGCACAGAGAACAATCTGTGTGCTGCCCTGTCAGCTCAAGCCCCTGGGCTGGGAAGTATTGGGAGTTAAATGTATGGAATTACACAAATCACAGCAACTGGCATCACCCAGAGGGACAATCCAAGTCCCAAACAATTCCTCCACAGTCCACTCTGGGAAAAACACCCTGTGCCTGCCAGGAGCTCTGACCCTGCTTTTCCTACCAGCTCCTGAGCAGTGTCAGGGCCACCACGACGCCTTTAAAATCCAGATAAACCCCAAATCCTACACAGTGATTAATCCAAAGAAAGTACTGAATTGTTGTCATTAAAAGCTCAAAACTCATTAAGAATTCTATGACAACACTGTAATGGACTCCCAGGAACCTCATGAATGCTCTCGGTTTCATTTTTGTGTATTTTTACTCCCTCATTTGGCAGCTTGTAAAACTTATCCTGGAATTCAGAGGTCAAGCAGGATCGACTTTGGATTGACCTTCACCTCTGTTCCCACTTTGTGCAAACACAACTCGTGCCCAGGTGGGTGAACTCATCACCTCAGCTTTTCACTCCAGAGTATCCCCTCCTTATTTCCCTGTAGATGAACTCAGATCCACTCCTCACCTCCACTGGTCATCCAAGCGTCCATTCTGTTCCCCACAGGCCCTGGTGGCCCCAGGGAGCTCTCTTGGCCTTTCTCCTGCCCCTCTGCAGCCGGAGGTCGCTACACAAACAGTTCTTGTGTCCCCTCTAAATGACCCCGGGTTTTCTGCTCAATGAATGGCATGACCCGTGCCCACTGCTCATGATTCACCCAACCAAAATCGAGAGCAAATGTTGCTTGGGCTTTAAGAACTTGAAATAACTCTGAAGCAAAAGAAATCACCTTTTTCTTCTGGTTTTTATTTTTATTTTTTCATTTAAGATGCTGGACTTGCCTCTGTGGATGTGTGCTGAGCTCTCACTGCAGGGGACTGTCAGGCCTGAATGGCTGTGAGTTCGTGTTTTTCTCAGTAGGGAATCAGAAATTATTCTTAGACCATAGAATTGTTTTCTGAAACCTTTCCCCTTTCCTCTTTGTGCCTTTGAATTTTTCAGCTGTTCCCTGTTGTCACTTCCCTGCCTGACTTCTGTGCAGCTCCTAGCTGGGAAAAACTGGGAAAACTTAGGGGGTACAGAGGTGGAATTTTTGGCTGGATTTTTCTAAAATTTCTAATTTTGCTGAACTTATTTCCCCAGTGAGAAGAGCACGAACTCACAGCCATGCAGGCCTGACAGTCACTGCGGGAAATCTGACACAGTATTAATAAGTAACCTTTCCTGAGAGCAGTCACCACCCCAGTCCTCCAGCCTTGTCAAATGTTTGCAATGAATGGACCCAAGTTCTAATCCTTAATCTAAATTTATGTCAGCTTTTGTTAGAAAGATACCGGACAGTAAATCATACAAGAGAATTTAAAAATTGCACAAAGAATAGCCGGCCCAGACCAAACCCAACCGCCCCCATCAGTGCTCCACCCCAATTTTGGGAGAAACAGTGATACAGTTTATAAATACTCTCCTTCCACACTATTCAGTCCTTCACCGCACATCCCCAGAGAGGAGTCCCTCAGACCTTGCTCCCCTGAACACCAGGAGAGCTGGAGTTTCACCCAGATCCCACATTCCCATGGCAGTTAATCCCAGCAGGGAGGCAAAGAGGAACCCTGCATCCTCTGACATAGCCCACAGCACGGGCAGCACCAGGAGCCCTCCAGGCTCAGACCTCTGGTGCTGAAGCCTCTGGGCTTTGGCTGATCAAACACCACAGCTCTTGGCAAAGATGCCAGGAGAGTCGTGATTCTTCCTGTCCTGAAAGAGAGGAGGAAAAGAAAATTAAGTCGACTGCAGAAGGATTCCAGCTCTCACACTTCTGGGGGGGGGAGAGGGAGGGGGAAGTGATTTGCCTAATTTCCACTGAAATCAGAGGTTAATGGTTCTAATCTGTATCCTTGGAAATCTGCAATTAGATATTTCGTCAACACTGGATTTAGTCTATTAAAAGCTGTACATTTTTCCCTCAACCATACTTTATGCATACTAGAGAAATAAATTTGCACGTTTTCTGGCTTTTCTGACATTTCCTGGCTTTTTAATCCTAGTCTTTGCCTTCTGAAAAGCATTAATTGACTCAATTTTCACTCATGACAAATCCACCTGGTTTTTAAAATATGAGATTTTACATTCATAGCGACAGAATTTTCATTGACATTTAAACTTGACTGAAAAATGTGCATGATTTCTACCGTGTTACCCTGAATGAGAACTCTATCTGTCAATTTAAATAACTTTCACTCTTTTCTTATTCATCATACAGCTTTTATCCCTTCAGATACCTTTGCTTTCTATCTATATTGTACAGCAAACCTCCACAACTTTAACTTTTCCATCTTTTCTGAGACATGTTTTCTTGTATTCAATTACCAGTGGCCTGGCGTTTCATTTGCTCTGGCTTTCTTTGTGACTTTTGTTACCTTATTTAGCCCACGAAAACACCCACAGGGAATATAACCACAGCAGCTTATCAGAGCTGTAAAATTGAGGCTACATTTCTGATGTGCAATATGCTCTTGCAGTACCTTCACGAGGGCATTCTGCATACAGCAGGAGAATATTTACTGATGTACTAGTGCAATAATGACCCACCTGCCTCTGCTCCTCTCTGGGGCACTTTCTGTCTGTAGGGATTGGAATTAACGACAGTCTCTCTGTGCTGCCTGATGTCAGAGCTGAGAAAGGTGTCGAGGATATATAAGAGTCGTGAGACTTGCCAGAAAGGAAGAGGGAGAAGGATACTCCAGAGCCAGATGCAAGCGTGGAATTGTTGCATGCACACTTCCTGCTAACCAAGAGGGCTTGCTGGCTTCTCCAGTTAGATCTGTGACCACAAAAAGGTAAATACTTTGCCTTTTTTCTTACTTTCCCTGCAGTGCAAAAGATGCGCCTTTAGAAAAGCTCTATATCCCCTATTATTAATCAAGAGCATTTTTTCAGGAAAAGACTAAGACAGCTTTAAAGTAAACTACACTGGGGACCAGAATTTGAGACTGGGATATGTCAGGAAACGCAAATCAGAGATAAGGGATAGGATTGAAACTACTGGATGGAAAATGAGCATTTACTGCTGAGAGCCATATTTCTGAAACTGAATTGTGTCACTAAACTTGAAGGGATCATTTTTCTCACTCTAGCTTGTGAAAAAGACTAATTGCTCTTGATTTAGGACAGAATGGGCATCGGTGATAGGATGTGCTGAAGAGTATTTGGGTTAGCTTTCAGTTTTGAATCACTGTTCTTTTCAGAAAGTTTGGAAGGGAAGATGCACAACCTGAAGTTGTCAGTTTTCTTCATTGCACTTTCTGTCACTCTGAGCTGTTTGGAAGCTACACCTATTGAGGGGTGAGTGACAAATAATCATGTTTATTTCTTTTTAGGGAAAAAGGTGTTCAGATTATTGCATGAGTTGCTTTTGCTTTCATGTCTTAAATAATATAAAAATAGAGTTATTCAAGCTCACTGTTTTATTGTTGTTCAGAGATTACTGTCTCTGGCTGATGATCTATCTGATGGTACTTCCAAGAGACAAGGATGGATGTTGCCTGTAATGTCACACAATACACTCTCAGGACTCAGTGAGGAAATGCCAGAACAACCAGCAGCAAAGACAAAAAGGTATTGATTTTCCTTGTTTCTTCCAGCCATATCAGATTGAATCATGAAGCAAACTTTGTTCCAGTGATATCCTGCTATTTGAGAGACTTTGCTTCTGCTTTTTTTCCTCAGGAAAAAAAAAAAAAAAAGATATTAAAATATCCTTCTACTAAACAGAGCTTTCCTATAAGCATAAAGATCAGCTTTTCTGTAACAAAAAGATCAAAGCATTTAGGGTCGAAAGTGAAATCCAGGGACTTTGTTTCAAATCATTTGATCATTTTACGATTATAAACTTTCTTAAATTAAAGAGGCTGCAAACTCTACATTACCTTGTGAAGAAAGGTGCATTTTGCAAGCGCCTTCCTTTTTAAAAAGTTCATCAGATTTCCAAGCCTGGGGGGGAAAGAAAAGAAAACATACCCTTCTTAATAATACTGCAGCTCTACTGGAATGGAATTATTTTATGGTAAAAATGCTTTCAGTAATTAAGCAATTTTAAAATCACATAATTAAATATTAATCATAAGAAGAAGGAAAAGAAGAAATTGATTCTGAGAGAATTTCACTTGTCTGAAATATATTGTTATTTATAAATTCAATTTCAGGACCTCTGTGAGAACCAGTTGCTATTTGAACCTTGTGTGGTAAGGACTTGAATAAAACCAAAAGAAATATCCATGAAAGTCAATGGGAGGTTATATAAAGCCCTATGCAACAATTTTCTTGTAATGCAATTACACATTTAAAATATTAATTGCTTAAGAACTGCTGCCTATCTACTAATCAAGAACCTGTATAAGACAGACATTCCTTTCATAGCTGCCTTTCCTCTTGTATTATTAGATCAATACAAATAACTTCAAAAGGTTATATGACATTTTAGATGATAGATTTAATAATCAGTAAGCAAAGGAACACATTGGTAACTGCTCAGAGTTTGAAACTGGGATATAGCTGCTCTTCACAGTAAATTTTAGCCACAAAGTGATATCTAATTCATGCCATATCAGCATGAAGAAGTCCAAGAAAATATGCAACAACTCAGTAGGCAATCTCTGCGAGCAAGTATTTCTGTTTGAAGGAAGAACACAGTAATCTAAGAAACAAGTCTGAAAACCCAAGCTAACCATTACATTGCAATTTAAAAAAACCCCTCGTGCTACATAGGTTTTACGTGGAGTTCTGTAAATGATCTGTCGGTTCAGATCATAAAATGTTATTTCTAGATACGGATCCTTCCTCGGACACTCTTTAAAGTATCATTCAGCAAAGGATTTTCTCTCACCACAACAGAACTTTCAATTTGCTGGTGTTTCAAAAGAGATGTGGCAGGTTTTTCTTTTAGATGAAACCTCTGTTTAGTCAGAGCTAAGTGGGAAGAGAGACAGAGCAAAAGACCATCCTAAGTGATTCTGCAGTTGGCAGAAGCTGGCAATGCCTGCTACTTCTCATGATATGTGGTGCAGATGGGAGAAAGAGTCTTTGGGTTTAATCCACTTGCTGTGGACTGGAATATTACCACTCACTTCAGTGAGAGCAGGATGTAATTCTGTGAAAACATGAGAACTGAATAAATGTTAGTGATCATCATTATGTTAGTAATCCTCATGATATCAGCAAGAGCTCTAAATAGATTTAGAAGTTCAGCTGAAAGTTAAACATTTAATCATTGCTTTCACTTTGTGTCTCACCTATACTATCATTACAGGTCTTCTAAATGTCATAAACTGCTGTGCAGGATATCAATAAAAACGATATATGACAGTTCATGTCTCTGCATTTGAATAACCTCCATCATTAAAACTGATAATAGCACCCAGCACAAGGATTTTTTTCAGGAACAAAGTAGGTGGTGGGAAGATTCTAATGTTCCTGTATTTGTGCACATATTAAAAGAACTCCCACATTAGCAGAGCTCAAATGACTATGAGAAGTGGCACACTCGATGGCTCATTGTTTGACTGACTGCTGGCTGTCTTTGTTTCACCTTGGCAGTCACCAGCTGGAGAAGAGGAGATGCAACACGGCCACGTGTGTGACGCAGCGCTTGGCCGATTTCCTGGTGCGCTCCAGCGGCAGCGCCGGGGCCCTTTACCCGCCCACCAACGTGGGCTCCAACACCTACGGAAAGAGGGACAGAGAGCCCCAGAGCCACGCACAGCTTTAGGCTCTGGAGATGGCTGCTGACACTAGAAGCTCAGTTTTTATTGTATCAACAACCTCTCGGTCATTTATTACTTGTAGAGTCTTACCAGTGCCTTGTTTTCTCTGTGTGTGTGGGGGGGTATGTGATTTATGTTCATCATTCCACCATGCATGTACAATGACATGCATAGGCTATTCTTTCAACCCCATTAAGAACTCCAGAAATCTGCTTGTTAAAATCCTTTGTAAAAATCTGTCACAATAATAAATGGAAAAGTAATGGCAACAATGTTATTATTATTATTATTATTATTATTATTATTATTATTATTATTATAAGGATGAAAAAGATAACCCATGATGTGTATGTCTTTATAGTCACAGTCTGGTAAGAGAAAGAAACCGCCTTAATTAAAGAACAATAAATATCAGAATGCTAGCAAAAGTTATGTCCTAATGAAAGTAAAACAGAAGAATCTTCTGTTTTTTAAACATCTACAGCATCTTGTCTGGTACAGTTGAAGGAACAACTAGATGAGAAAAGATGCTGCATTGTGCACCATAATCAGACAATTATGCAGTTAACTGATTGGCCTGTTTCCACTATAACATACAGCAAGCAAGGAAACGTGGTCTTGCAGCACAGACTTCTGTGCCTACTGAGCAGGGGATTTTAAGGATTTGCAGTTCTTATGTTAAGATGATATCAGTAAAATGTAAGCATAATAAGTATAATAATATATGTAAGTATAATAAATATGAATAAGAGATAGCTCTGATACAATCTAGGAGAAACTCTCGTCCTTGGGTATTCCTTTCCTTAACTACAGTAACAAAGGGAAGAGAAAAAACAATGAGTAGCTCAAGAACCAAAACACATCATAGAAACTCAGTAATTTTTTCCACTGGCATACTTAAATTGCTACCAAAATCCAGGGGAAATATTTCAGAGATGGGCAGACCTTAATGAGAATCTGACGGCATTATTTTCTCCTATCTCAGCCCAGAATCAGGGCAGGCTTAAAAACCTTTAAGTTCCTTTAAATTTTAAGCAAATTTTCATAGAGGTGAGCTGTTTCATTTCACAGAAATGGCTGTTTTGTCCACACTTCCTCAGTGAAGGGTTCACTGTTGTCCGAAAAACATTATTGTCCAATTATGAAAAACATTCAGCAGAACCTTAGTTCTGGAGAGGCAAATGAAAGTTCAATAACTGCCTTCAGTTGGTTTGTTTCCGTTACAAAGTATACCTCGAAATAGAAACATTTTTGCTAATTTAATGTTAAATGGCATATTCACTTCATTTCACACACAAAAAAATGCATGGGAATAAAAAGTACAGGATTCCTCCTGTAAAAAGTGTTATTAATTACTCTCTTTATTGAGGGAAGTTTCAACCTTCATTAAAGTTCTAATGGATATTAATTCTGAATTTTATTGAGAAAACCGTTTATATGCCATTGAACTAATACTTCTGCCGGCTTGAAATGCCTTCCATTCCAGTTACTTTTGAGTTACGCTGCACACACTGCGCTTAATTTGTTTTTCATTTAGAATATTTATATTTCAGAAAACAAATGAGAGAGAGGACAGCTTTGAAGTGTCACTGCGAGATTGTTTGTACAGAGCAGTAACGAAGTGGAGCCTTCCCTGTGGGTAGCTGCTGATCTCTAGGCTGATCCCAGCCCGGAATATGAGCCACGCTTTATGCACCAGATTTTGTTTTTTCAGCTACCATTTGACAAACACTAACAAAGCACAGGCTGTCCATGCACAGGACCAGTGAAACTGGGTACATTATTTTCTGCCTCACACACTCTCGAATCTGGTGGATTGGATACCAGCATCTATTTCACACAATCAAACTATTCCACAAATACTGAAAAATCTAACTCGGTTCCTAAGTCAGTGAAACCACCAAGAGAGAAAAGAGGGGGACCATCTCACCTGTCTTTAGCTCCTCTTTGTCTAACCAGTTGTCAGCGCTCTCCTGCTATTTGGTGGAGGAAGACTACTTCCAATTCATCCCAGCTTAGACACCTATTTTAGGATGGGATTAATCACGCCTGAAGTGCCTCTATTTCTTCGCTGATGATAGAGAGTGTCTAGACAATTAGCTGAAAATGAGCACTTAGATTTAAGATAACTAGAGTTAGTTGACAGGAATCTCATCTGCATTTGGTATGAACCGTTCAAACTAAAATCAAAGAGAAAAAGATTTGGTAAAAAAAAACCCCACACCACCAGCACCTCAGACTCCAATTCAACTTTCATTCTGAGCTACGTTAGTTAATTCATCAGCCAGAGCATCTTGAGAAACTTCCTTCAGTGAGATTTGTTCCCGCCCGTACTCCCTTGAGAAGACAGCTCTGCTCCCTCCCTCCTGCTGTTGCTGCACTTGGCCTCTCAGAGACGAAGCATCTAGCCATAGTAAGGCTGGATACAAGCACAGTCCAGGGCTAAATGAGCCAGGAAAAGAATGGACTGTAATGGAAAAAAGAAAATAAATACATTTATTTAATAATGAATTAATTACTAATAAGCATTTAAGCATTACTTCATCTGCTCTGGTCATGCCAGGCAAGCCGAGGGGGAGCCCCGGGCCGGGCAAGCCTGGTAAGCCGAGGGGGCGCCCCGAAGTGGGGGGGCCCCGCGCCGGGCCAGCTGGGGGGGGCGGGCCCCGGGGCTGGGCCAGACGGGGGGGCGGGCCTCGGCGCTGGGTAAGCCAGGCAATCCGAGGGGACGCTCCGGGTTGGTCATGCCGGGCAAGCCGAAGCGGGGGGGCTCCGGGTTGGGCAAGCCCCGCGGGGGCTCCGGGCTGGTCATGCCAGGCAAGCCGGGGGGAGCCCCGGGCCGGGCAAGCCTGGTAAGCCGAGGGGGCGCCCCGAAGTGGGGGGGCCCCGCGCCGGGCCAGCTGGGGGGGGGCGGGCCACGGGGCTGGGCAAGCCGAAGGGGCGGTCCCTGGGGCTGAACAAGACGGGGGGGCGGGCCTCGGCGCTGGGCAAGCCAGGCAATCCGAGGGGACGCTCCGGGCTGGTCATGCCGGGCAAGCCGAAGGGGGGGAGCTCCGGGCTGGTCATGCCAGGCAAGCCGAGGGGGAGCCCCGGGCCGGGCAAGCCTGGTAAGCCGAGGGGGCGCCGAAGTAGTGGGGCCCCGCGCCGGGCCAGCTGGGGGGGGGCGGGCCCCGGGGCTGGGCAAGACGGGGGGGCGGGCCTCGGCGCTGGGCAAGCCAGGCAATCCGAGGGGACGCTCCGGGTTGGTCATGCCGGGCAAGCCGAAGCGGGGGGGCTCCGGGCTGGGCAAGCCCCGCGGGGGCTCCGGGCTGGTCATGCCAGGCAAGCCGGGGGGAGCCCCGGGCCGGGCAAGCCTGGTAAGCCGAGGGGGCGCCCCGAAGTGGGGGGGGCCCGCGCCGGGCCAGCTGGGGGGGGGCGGGCCACGGGGCTGGGCAAGCCGAAGGGGCGGTCCCTGGGGCTGAACAAGACGGGGGGTCGGGCCTCGGCGCTGGGCAAGCCAGGCAATCCGAGGGGACGCTCCGGGTTGGTCATGCCGGGCAAGCCGAAGCGGGGGGGCTCCGGGCTGGGCAAGCCCCGCGGGGGCTCCGGGCTGGTCATGCCAGGCAAGCCGGGGGGAGCCCCGGGCCGGGCAAGCCTGGTAAGCCGAGGGGGCGCCCCGAAGTGGGGGGGGCCCGCGCCGGGCCAGCTGGGGGGGGGCGGGCCACGGGGCTGGGCAAGCCGAAGGGGCGGTCCCTGGGGCTGAATAAGACGGGGGGGCGGGCCTCGGCGCTGGGCAAGCCAGGCAATCCGAGGGGACGCTCCGGGTTGGTCATGCCGGGCAAGCCGAAGGGGGGGAGCTCCGGGTTGGTCATGCCGGGCAAGCCGAGGGGGAGCCCCGGGCCGGGCAAGCCTGGTAAGCCGAGGGGGCGCCGAAGTAGTGGGGCCCCGCGCCGGGCCAGCTGGGGGGGGCGGGCCCCGGGGCTGGGCAAGACGGGGGGGCGGGCCTCGGCGCTGGGCAAGCCAGGCAATCCGAGGGGACGGTCCGGGCTGGTCATGCAAGGCAAGCCGAAGGGTGGGGGGGCCCCCGTCCAGGCAAGCCGGGGGGGGGCCCTGTCCGGGCAAGCCGGGGGGGGGGGGGCTCCGGGCAGGACTTGCCAGGCAAGCAGGGCGGGGGGCCCGGTCCGGGCATTCCTAAGGGGTTGCCCCGGGCCGGGGAAGCCGGGGCGGGGGGCCCCGGGGGGGGCAAGGCGGGGGGGAGAGCCCCAGGCCGGGCATGCCGGGTGGGGGGGGGAGGTAGCCCGGGTTCGGGCAAGCCGATGGGGCGGTCCCTGGGGCTGGGCAAGACGGGGGGCAGGCCTCGGGGCTGGGCAAGCCGGGATGGGGGTCCCCAGGCTTGGCTACACGAATGGGCGGCGGGGGGACGGTCCCGGGCCGGGCATGCTGGGGGGGGACGGTCCCAGGCTGGGCAAGGCGGGGGCGGGGGACGGTCCTGGGCCGGGCAAGGCGGGGGCATGGCCCGGCCCCTCAGTGTCCTACCCGGAGCCGGCCCCCGGGTGACACTGTGGCTTTGCAGGGCTGGAGAACTTGGTGTCCGTCGCCAAGACGCTGCCGTTGCCCCACGTGTACGATGTCGTGGAAGGACACGTGAAAATTTCTGTGGAATGTGCTGAGATATTCAAACTTCTCAATGCAGAAAGGAAGCCTGAAAGTGAAATAAGTTGCATATGGGGGTTGTAATTCAGGGACTAGCAGCTGCAATCCCAACAATCTCACGCTGGAGAAGAACCAAGAAAAGGTCGCCAAGGAATGGGCACAGCCCCCAAGGCTGCCAGAGCTCCAGGAGCGTTTGGACAATACCCTCAGGGGTGCCCAGGGTGGGATTGTTGGGGTGTCTGTGCAGGGCCGATTGTTGGACTGGATGATCTTTGTGGGTCCTTTCCAGCTCAGAAAATTCAGCGGTTCTGTGAATAAATGCTTTGTGGTGTAAATAACTCTTAATAATCTAATATGGTTTTGGGTTTGTGGTTTTTTTTTTTGTTGTTGTTTTTTTTTCCTGGAAGTAGCAGTGGCAGAAGCACCTACCAAGTGCCAGATGCTCTTTTCTGTTTGTGGGTGTTACTGGCTTTAGTGACACACACAACCAATAGTCCTGTGTAAATCAGGCTGTTAGGGTTCTTGAAGTGTTATCAAAATACCTTTTAGGAAATAAGGAGATCAATAGAAGCAGTTAAAAAAGCAAAACTAAAGTAAGCTAGTGAAAGTAAATGTTTTTAGATACCTCTCTTATACATCAGTATTCCTCAGATGCCATTGGTAAAGTTGACCTCATTTTTCTCATTTCAGCTGGGCACGATTAGTCCTCATCAGAATATGATGAATGAACAAAGAGTTCAACAGCTTTTCACTGTGAATGCTGGTGCAGCATTGCTAACTGCTTGCAATGTAGTATGGCATTGCATGTCTTTTTAACCATCACTTGCTGTTCTTTGCCTTTCAGTATTGTTTCTGTCTGTGTCATGTTCAGTGACAGCCTTTGCTCAATATCCTATTGCTGACAGGGGCTGATGTTTGTAATGGGCACAGCCCCGGTGCTGTACGGTTTCTGGATTCTTCTGGAAGGAATTAATTATGAGACTGGAACAGCCCCAATGTTTTCTTCCAGCATATTTCATTTTTTTCCTCCACTTGGGAGCAACCATCACTTGAAGCATTGGTTTCTTGAAACTACATGCTCTCAGAAGTGATCTTTTCCAAGAGGAAGCATTAATTTGGGAGAGAATCTAGAAGTTAATGTCACTTTCATATGTGGAAGCTTTCCTCTTGGAGGGGGGTTATTCTTTTTCTTAATGGCGGTTGTTACTGTTTGCTCAGGTAATAATTTCAAGTCAGATATTAACTTACTTTTCTGTCCTGCAGATGCTGTTAATCTTTCAAGCTCTGGAAGCCATTTTACTGAGGACAGCCAGCGACCTCTCACATTTTTCTGTTGTGGGAATGAACATTGTCAAAAAGTTGATTAATTCCTATGTGAAACTGATCTATGCTGCTTTGTATTCTGAAAATTGCAAGTAAGTCTTCTTGGTGACCTGGTGGAGGATCTCTGCCAATTGGTCTGGAGGGACTGGACATCGCAAAATTCATCTTGACTTATTGCTAATAATCTCCTTTTATTTAATAATCCTTTTCCACTTGTCATAAAATAATTGCCTGTGGCAGTCTTTGGAAAGTGGAAGCTCTGATACATCAGACAATCCAGTGCTGTAGGATACTTTCCTGAAGCTGTGGTTTTCATCAGTTGGGCCTGTCCTAGTGAGAGGTTTAAGGTAGTATCTCCAGCAAATTCTATGGAACAGAATGAACTGCTCTCAGGGAAAAGCTGAATTATTTCGTAAAGTATATTTTCGGGATAAACCAGAGCTAATCTATAGTATTCAGAAAGGACGTTTTAGGGCGGAATCTGAGGTGATTTCTGAGGGACAGAATGAAGTTGTCGCAGGGGAGAGCTGAGTTACTGTGCAGTGGATTTTGTGGGCTTCAAGATGAGGTATCCTGTGTTTCACTGAGGGAGAAGCAGGAGCTGTGAATTGTGCTGAGGGCCATGGGGACACCGAGGGAGATGCAGGTGCCGCGAGTGAGGTTCGGGTGTCTTGAGGAACACGGAGGGGCCAAGTGTCTGAGCGAGTGTGGCTGAGCGAGAGGGAGGTGCCTGACTGCGTGTGTGCTGGGTGACCTCCCTGTAAGCAGGGCTGGGTCTTTGCTTTGCTGCCCTTGGCCTTTTGCCACTGTTGCTGCTTTGGCTGGCTGGAGAGCGGGGCGATCCTATAAAAGGACAGTGAGAGCCCCAGTGTGTGCAGGCCAGGGGGGAAATGGAGCTCCCCCAGGCCACCATGTAAGCAGGGCAGGGCCTTTTGCCCACGGCCCTTGGCTTTGTGCCTTGGCCACCCCTGAAGCCCCTCAGCATTTTTAGGCCTTTATGGCCTCCCTGCAGCCCCCCTGGGGCAGGCGTGAAGCTTTGGTCTCCTGCTCAGCGGAGGCAGGGCCCCCACAGGCCCTGTGAGCAGTGACAAAAGCAGTTATCTGTGTTTAAGGTCTGAGTTTCTGGTGCAACACTGAGCATCCATTACTGTTGGTTTGTTTTAGGCTTGGACTTGTATAAAGGTGAGACTCCCCCCTCACCAATGGGCCAAGAGAGATGGTTTCCTGCAGTCCTGAGAACTTAGGAAGTATTCCAGGAGTCTGTGATGAAGCCTTGATCTTTTCCTGTTTGGACATGCCATTCAGGAAGAGGTGAGTAGCTATGGTGATTTGAGGAGGTAAGGTGGATTGGTGTGGGTCCACTCATGGTTGAGCAATGCCACATCACCTTGTCCCCCCCTCAGCCACGCATAGCCTGTGATGACGGTGTCAGGCTCTGCGTGTGGCCGAATCCTGTGGCCCGAGGGCGCAGGCATTGTCAGGAGATGGTGAGCATCAAAATTGTCAGGTTTTGGGTGATGGTGCTCCTGAGATAATGCACTAATATTTGATTTCATTAATTGCAGTTGACATCAGTGACAGCAGCGCTTTGAGAGCACGGAATTGTCAGAGGATGAGATGGCCTTCCTTCACACCTGCCATGGGCTCACATCCCCTGATGTCCGTGAGATAAGTGGAGGGCTTCCACCCACAGGGGGGATGGAAGTGGGATGTGGGGTCAGGACTCTTTGGACGGGGTTTTTGAGTCAGGTTTGGAGATGAGGATGTCTAAGCTGAGTCCCCTATGGACATATGTAGTGTAGATCTGAAGATGCTGAGGTGCACAGGGCAGAGCGGCCCTGGTGTTTGTTGTGTCATTTGTCTATCGTGCAGTGTGTGTCTCGTGTGGCATGTCTTTTCCCTTTGCCCTTCAAGGTTCTTTTTGGAAACTCTGACATCATTCTTAGCATCTCTCATTGCTGCTTTCCTCTGCCTGGCACTGCTACAATCAAACCTTTGACCCAAGGGATTGGACAGGTATTAGAATCTGACTGGATGCTTCTCAAGAGAGATGAGATGTCTTTTTTAAAGGTCTTGTTCTGTGCACTGGAGAGATGCCTTGTACTGGAATAGGACTTGCAGGAGTGTGAAGATAGGTAGAGGATTCTGAGCGTAGGGTTCTCGTGCATCCATCTTTGCGGTTCTTGGAATGAATCGTCCTGTTAGCGTCTTGTTCCTGCCGGCTTCTCTGAGCCTCATCAGGTCAGCGTCGCTCTCATCTCGACCGTGTCCTTCCTCGTTCTCTCCGTGCTTGCAGTCGCTCTTCTGAATGAGTTTTCTCTTGCTGTTGCGTCCCCTTGTTTGTCATCCCCTGTGTCAGAGGCGTTTGCGTGTCTGGCCTGGGATCGTTCTGCCCTGCTGCGCAGTGTGAGAGTGGGGGTAAAAGCATAAATGCTGGGGACTTGAAATTTGTAATGCAGAGTATATTTGGATTCTGGATGGTTTTCCTAGGTAGAAACAAGGCCTCTGGAGCTGTGCAGGGCTTTAACCTTTGTCATAACTTCCTTTCAGATGCAGATGGTTTAAATCAGAAGCAGAGCGCCCCATTGTGGGTGAGGGGGTTGCCCCAAGCAGGTCGGTGACTGTTTGTCCTCGCCGGGGAAGCATAAGTGGTGGCTGTGTTACAGCACTGTTCTTTCTCTTTATTTTTAGGAAGTGATGCTGGATATCAGCTGTCAGGTGGAAGTGGGCAAGGTGAGCAGTGACAGAAGCAGTTATTTGTGGTAAAGGTCTCAATTTCTGGTGCAAGTCTAAGCGTCCGTTACTGTTGGTGTGTTTTAGGCATTGCACTTTTATTAAGGTGAGACCCCTCCTCGCTAAGAAAAGTGGTTTTGCACTGTCCTGAGAACTCGGGAAGTATTCCAGGAGCCTGTGATGAAGCCTTGACCTTTTCCTGTTTGGAGATGCCATCCAGGTAACCTTCAGGAATAGGTAAGGAGCTGTGGTGAGTTGGGGAGGTAGGGTGGAGTAGTGTGGGCGCACTCAAGTTTGAGCAATGTCGCATCACCTTGTCCCCCCCTCAGCCACGCATACCCTGTGATGACGGCGTCAGGCTCTGCGTGTGGCCGAAGCGTGTGGCCCGAGGGTGCGGGCATTGTCAGGAGATGGTGAGCATCAAAATTGTCGTGTTTAGGCCGATGGTGCTGCTGAGATCATGCATTGATTTCCTTTATTGCAACTGCCATCCATGACAGCAGCGCTTTGAGAGCGCAGAATTGCCAGAGGACGAGGCAGCCTACCTTCGCACCTGCTGTGGGTTCGCATCCCCACACGTCCGAGAGATAAGTGAAGGGCTTCCACGCACTGGGAGGATGGAAGTTGGATATGGGGTCAAGACCCTGCGGGAGGGATTTTTGAGTCATGTTTGGAGCCGAGGACGTCCAGGCTGTGTCCCCTTGGACCATTTCAGGTGTCGGTTTGAGGATGCCGAGGTGCACAGGGCAGAGCGGTCCTGGTGTTTGTTGTGTCACTTGTCTATCGTGCTCTGTGTATCTTTAGTGTGTCTCGTGTGGCATGTCTTTTCCCTTTGCCCTTCAAGGTTCTTTCTGGAAACTCTGGCGTCATTCTTGCCATCTCTGATTGCTTCCTTCCTCAGCCTGGCACCGGTACCCTCAAACCTTTGATTCAGGAGCTTGGACAGGCATCGTTATCTGATTGGATGCGTCTCAAGAGAGATGAGATGTCTTTTTTAAGGTCTTGTTCTCTGCGCTGCAGAGATCGATTTTCAGTGGAGTCGGACTTGCAGGAGTGTGAAGATAGGTAGTGGATTCTGAGCGTAGGGTTCTCGTGCATCCATCTTTGCGGTTCTTGGAATGAATCGTCCTGTTAGCGTCTTGTTCCTGCCGGCTTCTCTGAGCCTCATCAGGTCAGCGTCGCTCTCATCTCGACCGTGTCCTTCCTCGTTCTCTCCGTGCTTGCAGTCGCTCTTCTGAATGAGTTTTCTCTTGCTGTTGCGTCCCCTTGTTTGTCATCCCCTGTGTCAGAGGCGTTTGCGTGTCTGGCCTGGGATCGTTCTGCCCTGCTGCGCAGTGTGAGAGTGGGGGTAAAAGCATAAATGCTGGGGACTTGAAATTTGTAATGCAGAGTATATTTGGATTCTGGATGGTTTTCCTAGGTAGAAACAAGGCCTCTGGAGCTGTGCAGGGCTTTAACCTTTGTCGTAACTTCCTTTCAGATGCAGATGGTTTAAATCAGAAGCAGAGCGCCCCATTGTGGGTGAGGGGGTTGACCCAAGCAGGTCGGTGACTGTTTGTCCTCGCCGGGGAAGCATAAGTGGTGGCTGTGTTACAGCACTGTTCTTTCTCTTTATTTTTAGGAAGTGATGCTGGATATCAGGTGTCAGGTGGAAGTGGGCAAGGTGAGCAGTGACAGAAGCAGTTATTTGTGGTAAAGGTCTCAATTTCTGGTGCAAGTCTAAGCGTCCGTTACTGTTGGTGTGTTTTAGGCATTGCACTTTTATTAAGGTGAGACCCCTCCTCGCTAAGAAAAGTGGTTTTGCACTGTCCTGAGAACTCGGGAAGTATTCCAGGAGCCTGTGATGAAGCCTTGACCTTTTCCTGTTTGGAGATGCCATCCAGGTAACCTTCAGGAATAGGTAAGGAGCTGTGGTGAGTTGGGGAGGTAGGGTGGAGTAGTGTGGGCGCACTCAAGTTTGAGCAATGTCGCATCACCTTGTCCCCCCCTCAGCCACGCATACCCTGTGATGACGGCGTCAGGCTCTGCGTGTGGCCAAAGCGTGCGGCCCTCCAGTGTTGTCAGGAGATGGTGAGCGGCAGAATTGTCATGTTTTGGCCGATGGTGCTGCTCAGATCATACACTGATGGTTGATTTCATTTATAGCGGCTGACATGAGTGACAGCAGCCTGGTGAGAACATGAAATTGCAGAGGATGAGGTGGCCTCCCTTTACAACTGCCGTGGGTTCGCCTCTTCGGCGTCGGAGAGATAAGTCAAGGGCTTCCGCCCACAGGGAGGATGAAAGCGGGATGTGGATTCGGGACTCTGCGGGAGGGATTTTTGAGCCAGCTTTGGAGATGGGGGTGTCCAAGATGTGTGCCCTTTGGCCATATAAAGGGTAAGTCCTGTAATGCTGACGTGCGCAGGGCAGAGCGGCCCTGGTGTCTGTCGTGTCATTTGTCTATCGTGCAGTGTGTGTCTTTAGTGTGTCTTGTGTGGCATGTACTTTGCCTTTGTCCTTCGAGGGGCTTATTGGGACCTCTAGCATCATTCTTAGCATCTGTATTCCCACCTTTCCTGTCCCTGCGCCGGTGCCATCAAACCTTTGAGTCGGGAGCTAGGACAGGCATCAGAATCTCATCTCTCTTTAGAAGCATCCAATCAGAAGTGTTTTACTGTCTTATTCTGAGCTGCCATTGACAGCTGTGCACTGCAGAGATCGATTTTCAGTGGAGTAGGACTAGCAGGAGTGTGAAGATAGGTAGAGGATTCTGAGCGTAGGGTTCTCATGCATCCATCTTTGCCGTTCTTGGAATGAATCGTCCTGTTAGCGTCTTGTTCCTGCCGGCTTCTCTGAGCCTCATCAGGTCAGCGTCGCTCTCATCTCGACCGTGTCCTTCCTCGTTCTCTCCGTGCTTGCAGTCGCTCTTCTGAATGAGTTTTCTCTTGCTGTTGCGTCCCCTTGTTTGTCATCCCCTGTGTCAGAGGCGTTTGCGTGTCTGGCCTGGGATCGTTCTGCCCTGCTGCGCAGTGTGAGAGTGGGGGTAAAAGCATAAATGCTGGAGACTTGAAATTTGTAATGCAGAGTATATTTGGATTCTGGATGGTTTTCCTAGGTAGAAACAAGGCCTCTGGAGCTGTGCAGGGCTTTAACCTTTGTCATAACTTCCTTTCAGATGCAGATGGTTTAAATCAGAAGCAGAGCGCCCCATTGTGGGTGAGGGGGTTGCCCCAAGCAGGTCGGTGACTGTTTGTCCTCGCCGGGGAAGCATAAGTGGTGGCTGTGTTACAGCACTGTTCTTTCTCTTTATTTTTAGGAAGTGATGCTGGATATCAGCTGTCAGGTGGAAGTGGGCAAGGTGAGCAGTGACAGAAGCAGTTATTTGTGGTAAAGGTCTCAATTTCTGGTGCAAGTCTAAGCGTCCGTTACTGTTGGTGTGTTTTAGGCATTGCACTTTTATTAAGGTGAGACCCCTCCTCGCTAAGAAAAGTGGTTTTGCACTGTCCTGAGAACTCGGGAAGTATTCCAGGAGCCTGTGATGAAGCCTTGACCCTTTCCTGTTTGGAGATGCCATCCAGGTAACCTTCAGGAATAGGTAAGGAGCTGTGGTGAGTTGGGGAGGTAGGGTGGAGTAGTGTGGGCGCACTCAAGTTTGAGCAATGTCGCATCACCTTGTCCCCCCCTCAGCCACGCATACCCTGTGATGACGGCGTCAGGCTCTGCGTGTGGCCGAAGCGTGTGGCCCGAGGGTGCGGGCATTGTCAGGAGATGGTGAGCATCAAAATTGTCGTGTTTAGGCCGATGGTGCTGCTGAGATCATGCATTGATTTCCTTTATTGCAACTGCCATCCATGACAGCAGCGCTTTGAGAGCGCAGAATTGCCAGAGGACGAGGCAGCCTACCTTCGCACCTGCTGTGGGTTCGCATCCCCACACGTCCGAGAGATAAGTGAAGGGCTTCCACGCACTGGGAGGATGGAAGTTGGATATGGGGTCAAGACCCTGCGGGAGGGATTTTTGAGTCATGTTTGGAGCCGAGGACGTCCAGGCTGTGTCCCCTTGGACCATTTCAGGTGTCGGTTTGAGGATGCCGAGGTGCACAGGGCAGAGCGGTCCTGGTGTTTGTTGTGTCACTTGTCTATCGTGCTCTGTGTATCTTTAGTGTGTCTCGTGTGGCATGTCTTTTCCCTTTGCCCTTCAAGGTTCTTTCTGGAAACTCTGGCGTCATTCTTGCCATCTCTGATTGCTTCCTTCCTCAGCCTGGCACCGGTACCCTCAAACCTTTGATTCAGGAGCTTGGACAGGCATCGTTATCTGATTGGATGCGTCTCAAGAGAGATGAGATGTCTTTTTTAAGGTCTTGTTCTCTGCGCTGCAGAGATCGATTGTCAGTGGAGTAGGACTTGCAGGAGTGTGAAGATAGGTAGAGGATTCTGAGCGTAGGGTTCTCGTGCATCCATCTTTGCGGTTCTTGGAATGAATCGTCCTGTTAGCGTCTTGTTCCTGCCGGCTTCTCTGAGCCTCATCAGGTCAGCGTCGCTCTCATCTCGACCGTGTCCTTCCTCGTTCTCTCCGTGCTTGCAGTCGCTCTTCTGAATGAGTTTTCTCTTGCTGTTGCGTCCCCTTGTTTGTCATCCCCTGTGTCAGAGGCGTTTGCGTGTCTGGCCTGGGATCGTTCTGCCCTGCTGCGCAGTGTGAGAGTGGGGGTAAAAGCATAAATGCTGGGGACTTGAAATTTGTAATGCAGAGTATATTTGGATTCTGGATGGTTTTCCTAGGTAGAAACAAGGCCTCTGGAGCTGTGCAGGGCTTTAACCTTTGTCATAACTTCCTTTCAGATGCAGATGGTTTAAATCAGAAGCAGAGCGCCCCATTGTGGGTGAGGGGGTTGACCCAAGCAGGTCGGTGACTGTTTGTCCTCGCCGGGGAAGCATAAGTGGTGGCTGTGTTACAGCACTGTTCTTTCTCTTTATTTTTAGGAAGTGATGCTGGATATCAGCTGTCAGGTGGAAGTGGGCAAGGTGAGCAGTGACAGAAGCAGTTATTTGTGGTAAAGGTCTCAATTTCTGGTGCAAGTCTAAGCGTCCGTTACTGTTGGTGTGTTTTAGGCATTGCACTTTTATTAAGGTGAGACCCCTCCTCGCTAAGAAAAGTGGTTTTGCACTGTCCTGAGAACTCGGGAAGTATTCCAGGAGCCTGTGATGAAGCCTTGACCTTTTCCTGTTTGGAGATGCCATCCAGGTAACCTTCAGGAATAGGTAAGGAGCTGTGGTGAGTTGGGGAGGTAGGGTGGAGTAGTGTGGGCGCACTCAAGTTTGAGCAATGTCGCATCACCTTGTCCCCCCCTCAGCCACGCATACCCTGTGATGACGGCGTCAGGCTCTGCGTGTGGCCGAAGCGTGCGGCCCTCCAGTGTTGTCAGGAGATGGTGAGCGGCAGAATTGTCATGTTTTGGCCGATGGTGCTGCTCAGATCATACACTGATGGTTGATTTCATTTATAGCGGCTGACATGAGTGACAGCAGCCTGGTGAGAACATGAAATTGCAGAGGATGAGGTGGCCTCCCTTTACAACTGCCGTGGGTTCGCCTCTTCGGCGTCGGAGAGATAAGTCAAGGGCTTCCGCCCACAGGGAGGATGAAAGCGGGATGTGGATTCGGGACTCTGCGGGAGGGATTTTTGAGCCAGCTTTGGAGATGGGGGTGTCCAAGATGTGTGCCCTTTGGCCATATAAAGGGTAAGTCCTGTAATGCTGACGTGCGCAGGGCAGAGCGGCCCTGGTGTCTGTCGTGTCATTTGTCTATCGTGCAGTGTGTGTCTTTAGTGTGTCTTGTGTGGCATGTCTTTTGCCTTTGTCCTTCGAGGGGCTTATTGGGACCTCTAGCATCATTCTTAGCATCTGTATTCCCACCTTTCCTGTCCCTGCGCCGGTGCCATCAAACCTTTGAGTCGGGAGCTAGGACAGGCATCAGAATCTCATCTCTCTTTAGAAGCATCCAATCAGAAGTGTTTTACTGTCTTATTCTGAGCTGCCATTGACAGCTGTGCACTGCTGAGATCCATTTTTAGTGGAGTAGGACTTGCAGGAGTGTGAAGATAGGTAGTGGATTCTGAGCGTAGGGTTCTCGTGCATCCATCTTTGCGGTTCTTGGAATGAATCGTCCTGTTAGCGTCTTGTTCCTGCCGGCTTCTCTGAGCCTCATCAGGTCAGCGTCGCTCTCATCTCGACCGTGTCCTTCCTCGTTCTCTCCGTGCTTGCAGTCGCTCTTCTGAATGAGTTTTCTCTTGCTGTTGCGTCCCCTTGTTTGTCATCCCCTGTGTCAGAGGCGTTTGCGTGTCTGGCCTGGGATCGTTCTGCCCTGCTGCGCAGTGTGAGAGTGGGGGTAAAAGCATAAATGCTGGGGACTTGAAATTTGTAATGCAGAGTATATTTGGATTCTGGATGGTTTTCCTAGGTAGAAACAAGGCCTCTGGAGCTGTGCAGGGCTTTAACCTTTGTCATAACTTCCTTTCAGATGCAGATGGTTTAAATCGGAAGCAGAGCGCCCCATTGTGGGTGAGGGGGTTGCCCCAAGCAGGTCGGTGACTGTTTGTCCTCGCCGGGGAAGCATAAGTGGTGGCTGTGTTACAGCACTGTTCTTTCTCTTTATTTTTAGGAAGTGATGCTGGATATCAGGTGTCAGGTGGAAGTGGGCAAGGTGAGCAGTGACAGAAGCAGTTATTTGTGGTAAAGGTCTCAATTTCTGGTGCAAGTCTAAGCGTCCGTTACTGTTGGTGTGTTTTAGGCATTGCACTTTTATTAAGGTGAGACCCCTCCTCGCTAAGAAAAGTGGTTTTGCACTGTCCTGAGAACTCGGGAAGTATTCCAGGAGCCTGTGATGAAGCCTTGACCTTTTCCTGTTTGGAGATGCCATCCAGGTAACCTTCAGGAATAGGTAAGGAGCTGTGGTGAGTTGGGGAGGTAGGGTGGAGTAGTGTGGGCGCACTCAAGTTTGAGCAATGTCGCATCACCTTGTCCCCCCCTCAGCCACGCATACCCTGTGATGACGGCGTCAGGCTCTGCGTGTGGCCGAAGCGTGTGGCCCGAGGGTGCGGGCATTGTCAGGAGATGGTGAGCATCAAAATTGTCGTGTTTAGGCCGATGGTGCTGCTGAGATCATGCATTGATTTCCTTTATTGCAACTGCCATCCATGACAGCAGCGCTTTGAGAGCGCAGAATTGCCAGAGGACGAGGCAGCCTACCTTCGCACCTGCTGTGGGTTCGCATCCCCACACGTCCGAGAGATAAGTGAAGGGCTTCCACGCACTGGGAGGATGGAAGTTGGATATGGGGTCAAGACCCTGCGGGAGGGATTTTTGAGTCATGTTTGGAGCCGAGGACGTCCAGGCTGTGTCCCCTTGGACCATTTCAGGTGTCGGTTTGAGGATGCCGAGGTGCACAGGGCAGAGCGGTCCTGGTGTTTGTTGTGTCACTTGTCTATCGTGCTCTGTGTATCTTTAGTGTGTCTCGTGTGGCATGTCTTTTCCCTTTGCCCTTCAAGGTTCTTTCTGGAAACTCTGGCGTCATTCTTGCCATCTCTGATTGCTTCCTTCCTCAGCCTGGCACCGGTACCCTCAAACCTTTGATTCAGGAGCTTGGACAGGCATCGTTATCTGATTGGATGCGTCTCAAGAGAGATGAGATGTCTTTTTTAAGGTCTTGTTCTCTGCGCTGCAGAGATCGATTTTCAGTGGAGTCGGACTTGCAGGAGTGTGAAGATAGGTAGTGGATTCTGAGCGTAGGGTTCTCGTGCATCCATCTTTGCGGTTCTTGGAATGAATCGTCCTGTTAGCGTCTTGTTCCTGCCGGCTTCTCTGAGCCTCATCAGGTCAGCGTCGCTCTCATCTCGACCGTGTCCTTCCTCGTTCTCTCCGTGCTTGCAGTCGCTCTTCTGAATGAGTTTTCTCTTGCTGTTGCGTCCCCTTGTTTGTCATCCCCTGTGTCAGAGGCGTTTGCGTGTCTGGCCTGGGATCGTTCTGCCCTGCTGCGCAGTGTGAGAGTGGGGGTAAAAGCATAAATGCTGGGGACTTGAAATTTGTAATGCAGAGTATATTTGGATTCTGGATGGTTTTCCTAGGTAGAAACAAGGCCTCTGGAGCTGTGCAGGGCTTTAACCTTTGTCATAACTTCCTTTCAGATGCAGATGGTTTAAATCGGAAGCAGAGCGCCCCATTGTGGGTGAGGGGGTTGCCCCAAGCAGGTCGGTGACTGTTTGTCCTCGCCGGGGAAGCATAAGTGGTGGCTGTGTTACAGCACTGTTCTTTCTCTTTATTTTTAGGAAGTGATGCTGGATATCAGGTGTCAGGTGGAAGTGGGCAAGGTGAGCAGTGACAGAAGCAGTTATTTGTGGTAAAGGTCTCAATTTCTGGTGCAAGTCTAAGCGTCCGTTACTGTTGGTGTGTTTTAGGCATTGCACTTTTATTAAGGTGAGACCCCTCCTCGCTAAGAAAAGTGGTTTTGCACTGTCCTGAGAACTCGGGAAGTATTCCAGGAGCCTGTGATGAAGCCTTGACCTTTTCCTGTTTGGAGATGCCATCCAGGTAACCTTCAGGAATAGGTAAGGAGCTGTGGTGAGTTGGGGAGGTAGGGTGGAGTAGTGTGGGCGCACTCAAGTTTGAGCAATGTCGCATCACCTTGTCCCCCCCTCAGCCACGCATACCCTGTGATGACGGCGTCAGGCTCTGCGTGTGGCCGAAGCGTGTGGCCCGAGGGTGCGGGCATTGTCAGGAGATGGTGAGCATCAAAATTGTCGTGTTTAGGCCGATGGTGCTGCTGAGATCATGCATTGATTTCCTTTATTGCAACTGCCATCCATGACAGCAGCGCTTTGAGAGCGCAGAATTGCCAGAGGACGAGGCAGCCTACCTTCGCACCTGCTGTGGGTTCGCATCCCCACACGTCCGAGAGATAAGTGAAGGGCTTCCACGCACTGGGAGGATGGAAGTTGGATATGGGGTCAAGACCCTGCGGGAGGGATTTTTGAGTCATGTTTGGAGCCGAGGACGTCCAGGCTGTGTCCCCTTGGACCATTTCAGGTGTCGGTTTGAGGATGCCGAGGTGCACAGGGCAGAGCGGTCCTGGTGTTTGTTGTGTCACTTGTCTATCGTGCTCTGTGTATCTTTAGTGTGTCTCGTGTGGCATGTCTTTTCCCTTTGCCCTTCAAGGTTCTTTCTGGAAACTCTGGCGTCATTCTTGCCATCTCTGATTGCTTCCTTCCTCAGCCTGGCACCGGTACCCTCAAACCTTTGATTCAGGAGCTTGGACAGGCATCGTTATCTGATTGGATGCGTCTCAAGAGAGATGAGATGTCTTTTTTAAGGTCTTGTTCTCTGCGCTGCAGAGATCGATTGTCAGTGGAGTAGGACTTGCAGGAGTGTGAAGATAGGTAGAGGATTCTGAGCGTAGGGTTCTCGTGCATCCATCTTTGCGGTTCTTGGAATGAATCGTCCTGTTAGCGTCTTGTTCCTGCCGGCTTCTCTGAGCCTCATCAGGTCAGCGTCGCTCTCATCTCGACCGTGTCCTTCCTCGTTCTCTCCGTGCTTGCAGTCGCTCTTCTGAATGAGTTTTCTCTTGCTGTTGCGTCCCCTTGTTTGTCATCCCCTGTGTCAGAGGCGTTTGCGTGTCTGGCCTGGGATCGTTCTGCCCTGCTGCGCAGTGTGAGAGTGGGGGTAAAAGCATAAATGCTGGGGACTTGAAATTTGTAATGCAGAGTATATTTGGATTCTGGATGGTTTTCCTAGGTAGAAACAAGGCCTCTGGAGCTGTGCAGGGCTTTAACCTTTGTCATAACTTCCTTTCAGATGCAGATGGTTTAAATCGGAAGCAGAGCGCCCCATTGTGGGTGAGGGGGTTGCCCCAAGCAGGTCGGTGACTGTTTGTCCTCGCCGGGGAAGCATAAGTGGTGGCTGTGTTACAGCACTGTTCTTTCTCTTTATTTTTAGGAAGTGATGCTGGATATCAGGTGTCAGGTGGAAGTGGGCAAGGTGAGCAGTGACAGAAGCAGTTATTTGTGGTAAAGGTCTCAATTTCTGGTGCAAGTCTAAGCGTCCGTTACTGTTGGTGTGTTTTAGGCATTGCACTTTTATTAAGGTGAGACCCCTCCTCGCTAAGAAAAGTGGTTTTGCACTGTCCTGAGAACTCGGGAAGTATTCCAGGAGCCTGTGATGAAGCCTTGACCTTTTCCTGTTTGGAGATGCCATCCAGGTAACCTTCAGGAATAGGTAAGGAGCTGTGGTGAGTTGGGGAGGTAGGGTGGAGTAGTGTGGGCGCACTCAAGTTTGAGCAATGTCGCATCACCTTGTCCCCCCCTCAGCCACGCATACCCTGTGATGACGGCGTCAGGCTCTGCGTGTGGCCGAAGCGTGCGGCCCTCCAGTGTTGTCAGGAGATGGTGAGCGGCAGAATTGTCATGTTTTGGCCGATGGTGCTGCTCAGATCATACACTGATGGTTGATTTCATTTATAGCGGCTGACATGAGTGACAGCAGCCTGGTGAGAACATGAAATTGCAGAGGATGAGGTGGCCTCCCTTTACAACTGCCGTGGGTTCGCCTCTTCGGCGTCGGAGAGATAAGTCAAGGGCTTCCGCCCACAGGGAGGATGAAAGCGGGATGTGGATTCGGGACTCTGCGGGAGGGATTTTTGAGCCAGCTTTGGAGATGGGGGTGTCCAAGATGTGTGCCCTTTGGCCATATAAAGGGTAAGTCCTGTAATGCTGACGTGCGCAGGGCAGAGCGGCCCTGGTGTCTGTCGTGTCATTTGTCTATCGTGCAGTGTGTGTCTTTAGTGTGTCTTGTGTGGCATGTCTTTTGCCTTTGTCCTTCGAGGGGCTTATTGGGACCTCTAGCATCATTCTTAGCATCTGTATTCCCACCTTTCCTGTCCCTGCGCCGGTGCCATCAAACCTTTGAGTCGGGAGCTAGGACAGGCATCAGAATCTCATCTCTCTTTAGAAGCATCCAATCAGAAGTGTTTTACTGTCTTATTCTGAGCTGCCATTGACAGCTGTGCACTGCTGAGATCCATTTTTAGTGGAGTAGGACTTGCAGGAGTGTGAAGATAGGTAGTGGATTCTGAGCGTAGGGTTCTCGTGCATCCATCTTTGCGGTTCTTGGAATGAATCGTCCTGTTAGCGTCTTGTTCCTGCCGGCTTCTCTGAGCCTCATCAGGTCAGCGTCGCTCTCATCTCGACCGTGTCCTTCCTCGTTCTCTCCGTGCTTGCAGTCGCTCTTCTGAATGAGTTTTCTCTTGCTGTTGCGTCCCCTTGTTTGTCATCCCCTGTGTCAGAGGCGTTTGCGTGTCTGGCCTGGGATCGTTCTGCCCTGCTGCGCAGTGTGAGAGTGGGGGTAAAAGCATAAATGCTGGGGACTTGAAATTTGTAATGCAGAGTATATTTGGATTCTGGATGGTTTTCCTAGGTAGAAACAAGGCCTCTGGAGCTGTGCAGGGCTTTAACCTTTGTCATAACTTCCTTTCAGATGCAGATGGTTTAAATCGGAAGCAGAGCGCCCCATTGTGGGTGAGGGGGTTGCCCCAAGCAGGTCGGTGACTGTTTGTCCTCGCCGGGGAAGCATAAGTGGTGGCTGTGTTACAGCACTGTTCTTTCTCTTTATTTTTAGGAAGTGATGCTGGATATCAGGTGTCAGGTGGAAGTGGGCAAGGTGAGCAGTGACAGAAGCAGTTATTTGTGGTAAAGGTCTCAATTTCTGGTGCAAGTCTAAGCGTCCGTTACTGTTGGTGTGTTTTAGGCATTGCACTTTTATTAAGGTGAGACCCCTCCTCGCTAAGAAAAGTGGTTTTGCACTGTCCTGAGAACTCGGGAAGTATTCCAGGAGCCTGTGATGAAGCCTTGACCTTTTCCTGTTTGGAGATGCCATCCAGGTAACCTTCAGGAATAGGTAAGGAGCTGTGGTGAGTTGGGGAGGTAGGGTGGAGTAGTGTGGGCGCACTCAAGTTTGAGCAATGTCGCATCACCTTGTCCCCCCCTCAGCCACGCATACCCTGTGATGACGGCGTCAGGCTCTGCGTGTGGCCGAAGCGTGTGGCCCGAGGGTGCGGGCATTGTCAGGAGATGGTGAGCATCAAAATTGTCGTGTTTAGGCCGATGGTGCTGCTGAGATCATGCATTGATTTCCTTTATTGCAACTGCCATCCATGACAGCAGCGCTTTGAGAGCGCAGAATTGCCAGAGGACGAGGCAGCCTACCTTCGCACCTGCTGTGGGTTCGCATCCCCACACGTCCGAGAGATAAGTGAAGGGCTTCCACGCACTGGGAGGATGGAAGTTGGATATGGGGTCAAGACCCTGCGGGAGGGATTTTTGAGTCATGTTTGGAGCCGAGGACGTCCAGGCTGTGTCCCCTTGGACCATTTCAGGTGTCGGTTTGAGGATGCCGAGGTGCACAGGGCAGAGCGGTCCTGGTGTTTGTTGTGTCACTTGTCTATCGTGCTCTGTGTATCTTTAGTGTGTCTCGTGTGGCATGTCTTTTCCCTTTGCCCTTCAAGGTTCTTTCTGGAAACTCTGGCGTCATTCTTGCCATCTCTGATTGCTTCCTTCCTCAGCCTGGCACCGGTACCCTCAAACCTTTGATTCAGGAGCTTGGACAGGCATCGTTATCTGATTGGATGCGTCTCAAGAGAGATGAGATGTCTTTTTTAAGGTCTTGTTCTCTGCGCTGCAGAGATCGATTGTCAGTGGAGTAGGACTTGCAGGAGTGTGAAGATAGGTAGAGGATTCTGAGCGTAGGGTTCTCGTGCATCCATCTTTGCGGTTCTTGGAATGAATCGTCCTGTTAGCGTCTTGTTCCTGCCGGCTTCTCTGAGCCTCATCAGGTCAGCGTCGCTCTCATCTCGACCGTGTCCTTCCTCGTTCTCTCCGTGCTTGCAGTCGCTCTTCTGAATGAGTTTTCTCTTGCTGTTGCGTCCCCTTGTTTGTCATCCCCTGTGTCAGAGGCGTTTGCGTGTCTGGCCTGGGATCGTTCTGCCCTGCTGCGCAGTGTGAGAGTGGGGGTAAAAGCATAAATGCTGGGGACTTGAAATTTGTAATGCAGAGTATATTTGGATTCTGGATGGTTTTCCTAGGTAGAAACAAGGCCTCTGGAGCTGTGCAGGGCTTTAACCTTTGTCATAACTTCCTTTCAGATGCAGATGGTTTAAATCGGAAGCAGAGCGCCCCATTGTGGGTGAGGGGGTTGCCCCAAGCAGGTCGGTGACTGTTTGTCCTCGCCGGGGAAGCATAAGTGGTGGCTGTGTTACAGCACTGTTCTTTCTCTTTATTTTTAGGAAGTGATGCTGGATATCAGGTGTCAGGTGGAAGTGGGCAAGGTGAGCAGTGACAGAAGCAGTTATTTGTGGTAAAGGTCTCAATTTCTGGTGCAAGTCTAAGCGTCCGTTACTGTTGGTGTGTTTTAGGCATTGCACTTTTATTAAGGTGAGACCCCTCCTCGCTAAGAAAAGTGGTTTTGCACTGTCCTGAGAACTCGGGAAGTATTCCAGGAGCCTGTGATGAAGCCTTGACCTTTTCCTGTTTGGAGATGCCATCCAGGTAACCTTCAGGAATAGGTAAGGAGCTGTGGTGAGTTGGGGAGGTAGGGTGGAGTAGTGTGGGCGCACTCAAGTTTGAGCAATGTCGCATCACCTTGTCCCCCCCTCAGCCACGCATACCCTGTGATGACGGCGTCAGGCTCTGCGTGTGGCCGAAGCGTGTGGCCCGAGGGTGCGGGCATTGTCAGGAGATGGTGAGCATCAAAATTGTCGTGTTTAGGCCGATGGTGCTGCTGAGATCATGCATTGATTTCCTTTATTGCAACTGCCATCCATGACAGCAGCGCTTTGAGAGCGCAGAATTGCCAGAGGACGAGGCAGCCTACCTTCGCACCTGCTGTGGGTTCGCATCCCCACACGTCCGAGAGATAAGTGAAGGGCTTCCACGCACTGGGAGGATGGAAGTTGGATATGGGGTCAAGACCCTGCGGGAGGGATTTTTGAGTCATGTTTGGAGCCGAGGACGTCCAGGCTGTGTCCCCTTGGACCATTTCAGGTGTCGGTTTGAGGATGCCGAGGTGCACAGGGCAGAGCGGTCCTGGTGTTTGTTGTGTCACTTGTCTATCGTGCTCTGTGTATCTTTAGTGTGTCTCGTGTGGCATGTCTTTTCCCTTTGCCCTTCAAGGTTCTTTCTGGAAACTCTGGCGTCATTCTTGCCATCTCTGATTGCTTCCTTCCTCAGCCTGGCACCGGTACCCTCAAACCTTTGATTCAGGAGCTTGGACAGGCATCGTTATCTGATTGGATGCGTCTCAAGAGAGATGAGATGTCTTTTTTAAGGTCTTGTTCTCTGCGCTGCAGAGATCGATTTTCAGTGGAGTCGGACTTGCAGGAGTGTGAAGATAGGTAGTGGATTCTGAGCGTAGGGTTCTCGTGCATCCATCTTTGCGGTTCTTGGAATGAATCGTCCTGTTAGCGTCTTGTTCCTGCCGGCTTCTCTGAGCCTCATCAGGTCAGCGTCGCTCTCATCTCGACCGTGTCCTTCCTCGTTCTCTCCGTGCTTGCAGTCGCTCTTCTGAATGAGTTTTCTCTTGCTGTTGCGTCCCCTTGTTTGTCATCCCCTGTGTCAGAGGCGTTTGCGTGTCTGGCCTGGGATCGTTCTGCCCTGCTGCGCAGTGTGAGAGTGGGGGTAAAAGCATAAATGCTGGGGACTTGAAATTTGTAATGCAGAGTATATTTGGATTCTGGATGGTTTTCCTAGGTAGAAACAAGGCCTCTGGAGCTGTGCAGGGCTTTAACCTTTGTCATAACTTCCTTTCAGATGCAGATGGTTTAAATCGGAAGCAGAGCGCCCCATTGTGGGTGAGGGGGTTGACCCAAGCAGGTCGGTGACTGTTTGTCCTCGCCGGGGAAGCATAAGTGGTGGCTGTGTTACAGCACTGTTCTTTCTCTTTATTTTTAGGAAGTGATGCTGGATATCAGGTGTCAGGTGGAAGTGGGCAAGGTGAGCAGTGACAGAAGCAGTTATTTGTGGTAAAGGTCTCAATTTCTGGTGCAAGTCTAAGCGTCCGTTACTGTTGGTGTGTTTTAGGCATTGCACTTTTATTAAGGTGAGACCCCTCCTCGCTAAGAAAAGTGGTTTTGCACTGTCCTGAGAACTCGGGAAGTATTCCAGGAGCCTGTGATGAAGCCTTGACCTTTTCCTGTTTGGAGATGCCATCCAGGTAACCTTCAGGAATAGGTAAGGAGCTGTGGTGAGTTGGGGAGGTAGGGTGGAGTAGTGTGGGCGCACTCAAGTTTGAGCAATGTCGCATCACCTTGTCCCCCCCTCAGCCACGCATACCCTGTGATGACGGCGTCAGGCTCTGCGTGTGGCCGAAGCGTGCGGCCCTCCAGTGTTGTCAGGAGATGGTGAGCGGCAGAATTGTCATGTTTTGGCCGATGGTGCTGCTCAGATCATACACTGATGGTTGATTTCATTTATAGCGGCTGACATGAGTGACAGCAGCCTGGTGAGAACATGAAATTGCAGAGGATGAGGTGGCCTCCCTTTACAACTGCCGTGGGTTCGCCTCTTCGGCGTCGGAGAGATAAGTCAAGGGCTTCCGCCCACAGGGAGGATGAAAGCGGGATGTGGATTCGGGACTCTGCGGGAGGGATTTTTGAGCCAGCTTTGGAGATGGGGGTGTCCAAGATGTGTGCCCTTTGGCCATATAAAGGGTAAGTCCTGTAATGCTGACGTGCGCAGGGCAGAGCGGCCCTGGTGTCTGTCGTGTCATTTGTCTATCGTGCAGTGTGTGTCTTTAGTGTGTCTTGTGTGGCATGTCTTTTGCCTTTGTCCTTCGAGGGGCTTATTGGGACCTCTAGCATCATTCTTAGCATCTGTATTCCCACCTTTCCTGTCCCTGCGCCGGTGCCATCAAACCTTTGAGTCGGGAGCTAGGACAGGCATCAGAATCTCATCTCTCTTTAGAAGCATCCAATCAGAAGTGTTTTACTGTCTTATTCTGAGCTGCCATTGACAGCTGTGCACTGCAGAGATCGATTTTCAGTGGAGTAGGACTAGCAGGAGTGTGAAGATAGGTAGAGGATTCTGAGCGTAGGGTTCTCGTGCATCCATCTTTGCCGTTCTTGGAATGAATCGTCCTGTTAGCGTCTTGTTCCTGCCGGCTTCTCTGAGCCTCATCAGGTCAGCGTCGCTCTCATCTCGACCGTGTCCTTCCTCGTTCTCTCCGTGCTTGCAGTCGCTCTTCTGAATGAGTTTTCTCTTGCTGTTGCGTCCCCTTGTTTGTCATCCCCTGTGTCAGAGGCGTTTGCGTGTCTGGCCTGGGATCGTTCTGCCCTGCTGCGCAGTGTGAGAGTGGGGGTAAAAGCATAAATGCTGGGGACTTGAAATTTGTAATGCAGAGTATATTTGGATTCTGGATGGTTTTCCTAGGTAGAAACAAGGCCTCTGGAGCTGTGCAGGGCTTTAACCTTTGTCATAACTTCCTTTCAGATGCAGATGGTTTAAATCAGAAGCAGAGCGCCCCATTGTGGGTGAGGGGGTTGACCCAAGCAGGTCGGTGACTGTTTGTCCTCGCCGGGGAAGCATAAGTGGTGGCTGTGTTACAGCACTGTTCTTTCTCTTTATTTTTAGGAAGTGATGCTGGATATCAGCTGTCAGGTGGAAGTGGGCAAGGTGAGCAGTGACAGAAGCAGTTATTTGTGGTAAAGGTCTCAATTTCTGGTGCAAGTCTAAGCGTCCGTTACTGTTGGTGTGTTTTAGGCATTGCACTTTTATTAAGGTGAGACCCCTCCTCGCTAAGAAAAGTGGTTTTGCACTGTCCTGAGAACTCGGGAAGTATTCCAGGAGCCTGTGATGAAGCCTTGACCTTTTCCTGTTTGGAGATGCCATCCAGGTAACCTTCAGGAATAGGTAAGGAGCTGTGGTGAGTTGGGGAGGTAGGGTGGAGTAGTGTGGGCGCACTCAAGTTTGAGCAATGTCGCATCACCTTGTCCCCCCCTCAGCCACGCATACCCTGTGATGACGGCGTCAGGCTCTGCGTGTGGCCGAAGCGTGTGGCCCGAGGGTGCGGGCATTGTCAGGAGATGGTGAGCATCAAAATTGTCGTGTTTAGGCCGATGGTGCTGCTGAGATCATGCATTGATTTCCTTTATTGCAACTGCCATCCATGACAGCAGCGCTTTGAGAGCGCAGAATTGCCAGAGGACGAGGCAGCCTACCTTCGCACCTGCTGTGGGTTCGCATCCCCACACGTCCGAGAGATAAGTGAAGGGCTTCCACGCACTGGGAGGATGGAAGTTGGATATGGGGTCAAGACCCTGCGGGAGGGATTTTTGAGTCATGTTTGGAGCCGAGGACGTCCAGGCTGTGTCCCCTTGGACCATTTCAGGTGTCGGTTTGAGGATGCCGAGGTGCACAGGGCAGAGCGGTCCTGGTGTTTGTTGTGTCACTTGTCTATCGTGCTCTGTGTATCTTTAGTGTGTCTCGTGTGGCATGTCTTTTCCCTTTGCCCTTCAAGGTTCTTTCTGGAAACTCTGGCGTCATTCTTGCCATCTCTGATTGCTTCCTTCCTCAGCCTGGCACCGGTACCCTCAAACCTTTGATTCAGGAGCTTGGACAGGCATCGTTATCTGATTGGATGCGTCTCAAGAGAGATGAGATGTCTTTTTTAAGGTCTTGTTCTCTGCGCTGCAGAGATCGATTTTCAGTGGAGTAGGACTTGCAGGAGTGTGAAGATAGGTAGAGGATTCTGAGCGTAGGGTTCTCGTGCATCCATCTTTGCGGTTCTTGGAATGAATCGTCCTGTTAGCGTCTTGTTCCTGCCGGCTTCTCTGAGCCTCATCAGGTCAGCGTCGCTCTCATCTCGACCGTGTCCTTCCTCGTTCTCTCCGTGCTTGCAGTCGCTCTTCTGAATGAGTTTTCTCTTGCTGTTGCGTCCCCTTGTTTGTCATCCCCTGTGTCAGAGGCGTTTGCGTGTCTGGCCTGGGATCGTTCTGCCCTGCTGCGCAGTGTGAGAGTGGGGGTAAAAGCATAAATGCTGGGGACTTGAAATTTGTAATGCAGAGTATATTTGGATTCTGGATGGTTTTCCTAGGTAGAAACAAGGCCTCTGGAGCTGTGCAGGGCTTTAACCTTTGTCATAACTTCCTTTCAGATGCAGATGGTTTAAATCGGAAGCAGAGCGCCCCATTGTGGGTGAGGGGGTTGCCCCAAGCAGGTCGGTGACTGTTTGTCCTCGCCGGGGAAGCATAAGTGGTGGCTGTGTTACAGCACTGTTCTTTCTCTTTATTTTTAGGAAGTGATGCTGGATATCAGGTGTCAGGTGGAAGTGGGCAAGGTGAGCAGTGACAGAAGCAGTTATTTGTGGTAAAGGTCTCAATTTCTGGTGCAAGTCTAAGCGTCCGTTACTGTTGGTGTGTTTTAGGCATTGCACTTTTATTAAGGTGAGACCCCTCCTCGCTAAGAAAAGTGGTTTTGCACTGTCCTGAGAACTCGGGAAGTATTCCAGGAGCCTGTGATGAAGCCTTGACCTTTTCCTGTTTGGAGATGCCATCCAGGTAACCTTCAGGAATAGGTAAGGAGCTGTGGTGAGTTGGGGAGGTAGGGTGGAGTAGTGTGGGCGCACTCAAGTTTGAGCAATGTCGCATCACCTTGTCCCCCCCTCAGCCACGCATACCCTGTGATGACGGCGTCAGGCTCTGCGTGTGGCCGAAGCGTGCGGCCCTCCAGTGTTGTCAGGAGATGGTGAGCGGCAGAATTGTCATGTTTTGGCCGATGGTGCTGCTCAGATCATACACTGATGGTTGATTTCATTTATAGCGGCTGACATGAGTGACAGCAGCCTGGTGAGAACATGAAATTGCAGAGGATGAGGTGGCCTCCCTTTACAACTGCCGTGGGTTCGCCTCTTCGGCGTCGGAGAGATAAGTCAAGGGCTTCCGCCCACAGGGAGGATGAAAGCGGGATGTGGATTCGGGACTCTGCGGGAGGGATTTTTGAGCCAGCTTTGGAGATGGGGGTGTCCAAGATGTGTGCCCTTTGGCCATATAAAGGGTAAGTCCTGTAATGCTGACGTGCGCAGGGCAGAGCGGCCCTGGTGTCTGTCGTGTCATTTGTCTATCGTGCAGTGTGTGTCTTTAGTGTGTCTTGTGTGGCATGTCTTTTGCCTTTGTCCTTCGAGGGGCTTATTGGGACCTCTAGCATCATTCTTAGCATCTGTATTCCCACCTTTCCTGTCCCTGCGCCGGTGCCATCAAACCTTTGAGTCGGGAGCTAGGACAGGCATCAGAATCTCATCTCTCTTTAGAAGCATCCAATCAGAAGTGTTTTACTGTCTTATTCTGAGCTGCCATTGACAGCTGTGCACTGCTGAGATCCATTTTTAGTGGAGTAGGACTTGCAGGAGTGTGAAGATAGGTAGTGGATTCTGAGCGTAGGGTTCTCGTGCATCCATCTTTGCGGTTCTTGGAATGAATCGTCCTGTTAGCGTCTTGTTCCTGCCGGCTTCTCTGAGCCTCATCAGGTCAGCGTCGCTCTCATCTCGACCGTGTCCTTCCTCGTTCTCTCCGTGCTTGCAGTCGCTCTTCTGAATGAGTTTTCTCTTGCTGTTGCGTCCCCTTGTTTGTCATCCCCTGTGTCAGAGGCGTTTGCGTGTCTGGCCTGGGATCGTTCTGCCCTGCTGCGCAGTGTGAGAGTGGGGGTAAAAGCATAAATGCTGGGGACTTGAAATTTGTAATGCAGAGTATATTTGGATTCTGGATGGTTTTCCTAGGTAGAAACAAGGCCTCTGGAGCTGTGCAGGGCTTTAACCTTTGTCATAACTTCCTTTCAGATGCAGATGGTTTAAATCGGAAGCAGAGCGCCCCATTGTGGGTGAGGGGGTTGCCCCAAGCAGGTCGGTGACTGTTTGTCCTCGCCGGGGAAGCATAAGTGGTGGCTGTGTTACAGCACTGTTCTTTCTCTTTATTTTTAGGAAGTGATGCTGGATATCAGGTGTCAGGTGGAAGTGGGCAAGGTGAGCAGTGACAGAAGCAGTTATTTGTGGTAAAGGTCTCAATTTCTGGTGCAAGTCTAAGCGTCCGTTACTGTTGGTGTGTTTTAGGCATTGCACTTTTATTAAGGTGAGACCCCTCCTCGCTAAGAAAAGTGGTTTTGCACTGTCCTGAGAACTCGGGAAGTATTCCAGGAGCCTGTGATGAAGCCTTGACCTTTTCCTGTTTGGAGATGCCATCCAGGTAACCTTCAGGAATAGGTAAGGAGCTGTGGTGAGTTGGGGAGGTAGGGTGGAGTAGTGTGGGCGCACTCAAGTTTGAGCAATGTCGCATCACCTTGTCCCCCCCTCAGCCACGCATACCCTGTGATGACGGCGTCAGGCTCTGCGTGTGGCCGAAGCGTGTGGCCCGAGGGTGCGGGCATTGTCAGGAGATGGTGAGCATCAAAATTGTCGTGTTTAGGCCGATGGTGCTGCTGAGATCATGCATTGATTTCCTTTATTGCAACTGCCATCCATGACAGCAGCGCTTTGAGAGCGCAGAATTGCCAGAGGACGAGGCAGCCTACCTTCGCACCTGCTGTGGGTTCGCATCCCCACACGTCCGAGAGATAAGTGAAGGGCTTCCACGCACTGGGAGGATGGAAGTTGGATATGGGGTCAAGACCCTGCGGGAGGGATTTTTGAGTCATGTTTGGAGCCGAGGACGTCCAGGCTGTGTCCCCTTGGACCATTTCAGGTGTCGGTTTGAGGATGCCGAGGTGCACAGGGCAGAGCGGTCCTGGTGTTTGTTGTGTCACTTGTCTATCGTGCTCTGTGTATCTTTAGTGTGTCTCGTGTGGCATGTCTTTTCCCTTTGCCCTTCAAGGTTCTTTCTGGAAACTCTGGCGTCATTCTTGCCATCTCTGATTGCTTCCTTCCTCAGCCTGGCACCGGTACCCTCAAACCTTTGATTCAGGAGCTTGGACAGGCATCGTTATCTGATTGGATGCGTCTCAAGAGAGATGAGATGTCTTTTTTAAGGTCTTGTTCTCTGCGCTGCAGAGATCGATTGTCAGTGGAGTAGGACTTGCAGGAGTGTGAAGATAGGTAGAGGATTCTGAGCGTAGGGTTCTCGTGCATCCATCTTTGCGGTTCTTGGAATGAATCGTCCTGTTAGCGTCTTGTTCCTGCCGGCTTCTCTGAGCCTCATCAGGTCAGCGTCGCTCTCATCTCGACCGTGTCCTTCCTCGTTCTCTCCGTGCTTGCAGTCGCTCTTCTGAATGAGTTTTCTCTTGCTGTTGCGTCCCCTTGTTTGTCATCCCCTGTGTCAGAGGCGTTTGCGTGTCTGGCCTGGGATCGTTCTGCCCTGCTGCGCAGTGTGAGAGTGGGGGTAAAAGCATAAATGCTGGGGACTTGAAATTTGTAATGCAGAGTATATTTGGATTCTGGATGGTTTTCCTAGGTAGAAACAAGGCCTCTGGAGCTGTGCAGGGCTTTAACCTTTGTCATAACTTCCTTTCAGATGCAGATGGTTTAAATCGGAAGCAGAGCGCCCCATTGTGGGTGAGGGGGTTGCCCCAAGCAGGTCGGTGACTGTTTGTCCTCGCCGGGGAAGCATAAGTGGTGGCTGTGTTACAGCACTGTTCTTTCTCTTTATTTTTAGGAAGTGATGCTGGATATCAGCTGTCAGGTGGAAGTGGGCAAGGTGAGCAGTGACAGAAGCAGTTATTTGTGGTAAAGGTCTCAATTTCTGGTGCAAGTCTAAGCGTCCGTTACTGTTGGTGTGTTTTAGGCATTGCACTTTTATTAAGGTGAGACCCCTCCTCGCTAAGAAAAGTGGTTTTGCACTGTCCTGAGAACTCGGGAAGTATTCCAGGAGCCTGTGATGAAGCCTTGACCTTTTCCTGTTTGGAGATGCCATCCAGGTAACCTTCAGGAATAGGTAAGGAGCTGTGGTGAGTTGGGGAGGTAGGGTGGAGTAGTGTGGGCGCACTCAAGTTTGAGCAATGTCGCATCACCTTGTCCCCCCCTCAGCCACGCATACCCTGTGATGACGGCGTCAGGCTCTGCGTGTGGCCGAAGCGTGTGGCCCGAGGGTGCGGGCATTGTCAGGAGATGGTGAGCATCAAAATTGTCGTGTTTAGGCCGATGGTGCTGCTGAGATCATGCATTGATTTCCTTTATTGCAACTGCCATCCATGACAGCAGCGCTTTGAGAGCGCAGAATTGCCAGAGGACGAGGCAGCCTACCTTCGCACCTGCTGTGGGTTCGCATCCCCACACGTCCGAGAGATAAGTGAAGGGCTTCCACGCACTGGGAGGATGGAAGTTGGATATGGGGTCAAGACCCTGCGGGAGGGATTTTTGAGTCATGTTTGGAGCCGAGGACGTCCAGGCTGTGTCCCCTTGGACCATTTCAGGTGTCGGTTTGAGGATGCCGAGGTGCACAGGGCAGAGCGGTCCTGGTGTTTGTTGTGTCACTTGTCTATCGTGCTCTGTGTATCTTTAGTGTGTCTCGTGTGGCATGTCTTTTCCCTTTGCCCTTCAAGGTTCTTTCTGGAAACTCTGGCGTCATTCTTGCCATCTCTGATTGCTTCCTTCCTCAGCCTGGCACCGGTACCCTCAAACCTTTGATTCAGGAGCTTGGACAGGCATCGTTATCTGATTGGATGCGTCTCAAGAGAGATGAGATGTCTTTTTTAAGGTCTTGTTCTCTGCGCTGCAGAGATCGATTGTCAGTGGAGTAGGACTTGCAGGAGTGTGAAGATAGGTAGAGGATTCTGAGCGTAGGGTTCTCGTGCATCCATCTTTGCGGTTCTTGGAATGAATCGTCCTGTTAGCGTCTTGTTCCTGCCGGCTTCTCTGAGCCTCATCAGGTCAGCGTCGCTCTCATCTCGACCGTGTCCTTCCTCGTTCTCTCCGTGCTTGCAGTCGCTCTTCTGAATGAGTTTTCTCTTGCTGTTGCGTCCCCTTGTTTGTCATCCCCTGTGTCAGAGGCGTTTGCGTGTCTGGCCTGGGATCGTTCTGCCCTGCTGCGCAGTGTGAGAGTGGGGGTAAAAGCATAAATGCTGGGGACTTGAAATTTGTAATGCAGAGTATATTTGGATTCTGGATGGTTTTCCTAGGTAGAAACAAGGCCTCTGGAGCTGTGCAGGGCTTTAACCTTTGTCATAACTTCCTTTCAGATGCAGATGGTTTAAATCGGAAGCAGAGCGCCCCATTGTGGGTGAGGGGGTTGCCCCAAGCAGGTCGGTGACTGTTTGTCCTCGCCGGGGAAGCATAAGTGGTGGCTGTGTTACAGCACTGTTCTTTCTCTTTATTTTTAGGAAGTGATGCTGGATATCAGGTGTCAGGTGGAAGTGGGCAAGGTGAGCAGTGACAGAAGCAGTTATTTGTGGTAAAGGTCTCAATTTCTGGTGCAAGTCTAAGCGTCCGTTACTGTTGGTGTGTTTTAGGCATTGCACTTTTATTAAGGTGAGACCCCTCCTCGCTAAGAAAAGTGGTTTTGCACTGTCCTGAGAACTCGGGAAGTATTCCAGGAGCCTGTGATGAAGCCTTGACCTTTTCCTGTTTGGAGATGCCATCCAGGTAACCTTCAGGAATAGGTAAGGAGCTGTGGTGAGTTGGGGAGGTAGGGTGGAGTAGTGTGGGCGCACTCAAGTTTGAGCAATGTCGCATCACCTTGTCCCCCCCTCAGCCACGCATACCCTGTGATGACGGCGTCAGGCTCTGCGTGTGGCCGAAGCGTGTGGCCCGAGGGTGCGGGCATTGTCAGGAGATGGTGAGCATCAAAATTGTCGTGTTTAGGCCGATGGTGCTGCTGAGATCATGCATTGATTTCCTTTATTGCAACTGCCATCCATGACAGCAGCGCTTTGAGAGCGCAGAATTGCCAGAGGACGAGGCAGCCTACCTTCGCACCTGCTGTGGGTTCGCATCCCCACACGTCCGAGAGATAAGTGAAGGGCTTCCACGCACTGGGAGGATGGAAGTTGGATATGGGGTCAAGACCCTGCGGGAGGGATTTTTGAGTCATGTTTGGAGCCGAGGACGTCCAGGCTGTGTCCCCTTGGACCATTTCAGGTGTCGGTTTGAGGATGCCGAGGTGCACAGGGCAGAGCGGTCCTGGTGTTTGTTGTGTCACTTGTCTATCGTGCTCTGTGTATCTTTAGTGTGTCTCGTGTGGCATGTCTTTTCCCTTTGCCCTTCAAGGTTCTTTCTGGAAACTCTGGCGTCATTCTTGCCATCTCTGATTGCTTCCTTCCTCAGCCTGGCACCGGTACCCTCAAACCTTTGATTCAGGAGCTTGGACAGGCATCGTTATCTGATTGGATGCGTCTCAAGAGAGATGAGATGTCTTTTTTAAGGTCTTGTTCTCTGCGCTGCAGAGATCGATTTTCAGTGGAGTCGGACTTGCAGGAGTGTGAAGATAGGTAGTGGATTCTGAGCGTAGGGTTCTCGTGCATCCATCTTTGCGGTTCTTGGAATGAATCGTCCTGTTAGCGTCTTGTTCCTGCCGGCTTCTCTGAGCCTCATCAGGTCAGCGTCGCTCTCATCTCGACCGTGTCCTTCCTCGTTCTCTCCGTGCTTGCAGTCGCTCTTCTGAATGAGTTTTCTCTTGCTGTTGCGTCCCCTTGTTTGTCATCCCCTGTGTCAGAGGCGTTTGCGTGTCTGGCCTGGGATCGTTCTGCCCTGCTGCGCAGTGTGAGAGTGGGGGTAAAAGCATAAATGCTGGGGACTTGAAATTTGTAATGCAGAGTATATTTGGATTCTGGATGGTTTTCCTAGGTAGAAACAAGGCCTCTGGAGCTGTGCAGGGCTTTAACCTTTGTCATAACTTCCTTTCAGATGCAGATGGTTTAAATCGGAAGCAGAGCGCCCCATTGTGGGTGAGGGGGTTGACCCAAGCAGGTCGGTGACTGTTTGTCCTCGCCGGGGAAGCATAAGTGGTGGCTGTGTTACAGCACTGTTCTTTCTCTTTATTTTTAGGAAGTGATGCTGGATATCAGGTGTCAGGTGGAAGTGGGCAAGGTGAGCAGTGACAGAAGCAGTTATTTGTGGTAAAGGTCTCAATTTCTGGTGCAAGTCTAAGCGTCCGTTACTGTTGGTGTGTTTTAGGCATTGCACTTTTATTAAGGTGAGACCCCTCCTCGCTAAGAAAAGTGGTTTTGCACTGTCCTGAGAACTCGGGAAGTATTCCAGGAGCCTGTGATGAAGCCTTGACCTTTTCCTGTTTGGAGATGCCATCCAGGTAACCTTCAGGAATAGGTAAGGAGCTGTGGTGAGTTGGGGAGGTAGGGTGGAGTAGTGTGGGCGCACTCAAGTTTGAGCAATGTCGCATCACCTTGTCCCCCCCTCAGCCACGCATACCCTGTGATGACGGCGTCAGGCTCTGCGTGTGGCCGAAGCGTGCGGCCCTCCAGTGTTGTCAGGAGATGGTGAGCGGCAGAATTGTCATGTTTTGGCCGATGGTGCTGCTCAGATCATACACTGATGGTTGATTTCATTTATAGCGGCTGACATGAGTGACAGCAGCCTGGTGAGAACATGAAATTGCAGAGGATGAGGTGGCCTCCCTTTACAACTGCCGTGGGTTCGCCTCTTCGGCGTCGGAGAGATAAGTCAAGGGCTTCCGCCCACAGGGAGGATGAAAGCGGGATGTGGATTCGGGACTCTGCGGGAGGGATTTTTGAGCCAGCTTTGGAGATGGGGGTGTCCAAGATGTGTGCCCTTTGGCCATATAAAGGGTAAGTCCTGTAATGCTGACGTGCGCAGGGCAGAGCGGCCCTGGTGTCTGTCGTGTCATTTGTCTATCGTGCAGTGTGTGTCTTTAGTGTGTCTTGTGTGGCATGTCTTTTGCCTTTGTCCTTCGAGGGGCTTATTGGGACCTCTAGCATCATTCTTAGCATCTGTATTCCCACCTTTCCTGTCCCTGCGCCGGTGCCATCAAACCTTTGAGTCGGGAGCTAGGACAGGCATCAGAATCTCATCTCTCTTTAGAAGCATCCAATCAGAAGTGTTTTACTGTCTTATTCTGAGCTGCCATTGACAGCTGTGCACTGCAGAGATCGATTTTCAGTGGAGTAGGACTAGCAGGAGTGTGAAGATAGGTAGAGGATTCTGAGCGTAGGGTTCTCGTGCATCCATCTTTGCCGTTCTTGGAATGAATCGTCCTGTTAGCGTCTTGTTCCTGCCGGCTTCTCTGAGCCTCATCAGGTCAGCGTCGCTCTCATCTCGACCGTGTCCTTCCTCGTTCTCTCCGTGCTTGCAGTCGCTCTTCTGAATGAGTTTTCTCTTGCTGTTGCGTCCCCTTGTTTGTCATCCCCTGTGTCAGAGGCGTTTGCGTGTCTGGCCTGGGATCGTTCTGCCCTGCTGCGCAGTGTGAGAGTGGGGGTAAAAGCATAAATGCTGGGGACTTGAAATTTGTAATGCAGAGTATATTTGGATTCTGGATGGTTTTCCTAGGTAGAAACAAGGCCTCTGGAGCTGTGCAGGGCTTTAACCTTTGTCATAACTTCCTTTCAGATGCAGATGGTTTAAATCAGAAGCAGAGCGCCCCATTGTGGGTGAGGGGGTTGACCCAAGCAGGTCGGTGACTGTTTGTCCTCGCCGGGGAAGCATAAGTGGTGGCTGTGTTACAGCACTGTTCTTTCTCTTTATTTTTAGGAAGTGATGCTGGATATCAGCTGTCAGGTGGAAGTGGGCAAGGTGAGCAGTGACAGAAGCAGTTATTTGTGGTAAAGGTCTCAATTTCTGGTGCAAGTCTAAGCGTCCGTTACTGTTGGTGTGTTTTAGGCATTGCACTTTTATTAAGGTGAGACCCCTCCTCGCTAAGAAAAGTGGTTTTGCACTGTCCTGAGAACTCGGGAAGTATTCCAGGAGCCTGTGATGAAGCCTTGACCTTTTCCTGTTTGGAGATGCCATCCAGGTAACCTTCAGGAATAGGTAAGGAGCTGTGGTGAGTTGGGGAGGTAGGGTGGAGTAGTGTGGGCGCACTCAAGTTTGAGCAATGTCGCATCACCTTGTCCCCCCCTCAGCCACGCATACCCTGTGATGACGGCGTCAGGCTCTGCGTGTGGCCGAAGCGTGTGGCCCGAGGGTGCGGGCATTGTCAGGAGATGGTGAGCATCAAAATTGTCGTGTTTAGGCCGATGGTGCTGCTGAGATCATGCATTGATTTCCTTTATTGCAACTGCCATCCATGACAGCAGCGCTTTGAGAGCGCAGAATTGCCAGAGGACGAGGCAGCCTACCTTCGCACCTGCTGTGGGTTCGCATCCCCACACGTCCGAGAGATAAGTGAAGGGCTTCCACGCACTGGGAGGATGGAAGTTGGATATGGGGTCAAGACCCTGCGGGAGGGATTTTTGAGTCATGTTTGGAGCCGAGGACGTCCAGGCTGTGTCCCCTTGGACCATTTCAGGTGTCGGTTTGAGGATGCCGAGGTGCACAGGGCAGAGCGGTCCTGGTGTTTGTTGTGTCACTTGTCTATCGTGCTCTGTGTATCTTTAGTGTGTCTCGTGTGGCATGTCTTTTCCCTTTGCCCTTCAAGGTTCTTTCTGGAAACTCTGGCGTCATTCTTGCCATCTCTGATTGCTTCCTTCCTCAGCCTGGCACCGGTACCCTCAAACCTTTGATTCAGGAGCTTGGACAGGCATCGTTATCTGATTGGATGCGTCTCAAGAGAGATGAGATGTCTTTTTTAAGGTCTTGTTCTCTGCGCTGCAGAGATCGATTTTCAGTGGAGTAGGACTTGCAGGAGTGTGAAGATAGGTAGAGGATTCTGAGCGTAGGGTTCTCGTGCATCCATCTTTGCGGTTCTTGGAATGAATCGTCCTGTTAGCGTCTTGTTCCTGCCGGCTTCTCTGAGCCTCATCAGGTCAGCGTCGCTCTCATCTCGACCGTGTCCTTCCTCGTTCTCTCCGTGCTTGCAGTCGCTCTTCTGAATGAGTTTTCTCTTGCTGTTGCGTCCCCTTGTTTGTCATCCCCTGTGTCAGAGGCGTTTGCGTGTCTGGCCTGGGATCGTTCTGCCCTGCTGCGCAGTGTGAGAGTGGGGGTAAAAGCATAAATGCTGGGGACTTGAAATTTGTAATGCAGAGTATATTTGGATTCTGGATGGTTTTCCTAGGTAGAAACAAGGCCTCTGGAGCTGTGCAGGGCTTTAACCTTTGTCATAACTTCCTTTCAGATGCAGATGGTTTAAATCGGAAGCAGAGCGCCCCATTGTGGGTGAGGGGGTTGCCCCAAGCAGGTCGGTGACTGTTTGTCCTCGCCGGGGAAGCATAAGTGGTGGCTGTGTTACAGCACTGTTCTTTCTCTTTATTTTTAGGAAGTGATGCTGGATATCAGGTGTCAGGTGGAAGTGGGCAAGGTGAGCAGTGACAGAAGCAGTTATTTGTGGTAAAGGTCTCAATTTCTGGTGCAAGTCTAAGCGTCCGTTACTGTTGGTGTGTTTTAGGCATTGCACTTTTATTAAGGTGAGACCCCTCCTCGCTAAGAAAAGTGGTTTTGCACTGTCCTGAGAACTCGGGAAGTATTCCAGGAGCCTGTGATGAAGCCTTGACCTTTTCCTGTTTGGAGATGCCATCCAGGTAACCTTCAGGAATAGGTAAGGAGCTGTGGTGAGTTGGGGAGGTAGGGTGGAGTAGTGTGGGCGCACTCAAGTTTGAGCAATGTCGCATCACCTTGTCCCCCCCTCAGCCACGCATACCCTGTGATGACGGCGTCAGGCTCTGCGTGTGGCCGAAGCGTGCGGCCCTCCAGTGTTGTCAGGAGATGGTGAGCGGCAGAATTGTCATGTTTTGGCCGATGGTGCTGCTCAGATCATACACTGATGGTTGATTTCATTTATAGCGGCTGACATGAGTGACAGCAGCCTGGTGAGAACATGAAATTGCAGAGGATGAGGTGGCCTCCCTTTACAACTGCCGTGGGTTCGCCTCTTCGGCGTCGGAGAGATAAGTCAAGGGCTTCCGCCCACAGGGAGGATGAAAGCGGGATGTGGATTCGGGACTCTGCGGGAGGGATTTTTGAGCCAGCTTTGGAGATGGGGGTGTCCAAGATGTGTGCCCTTTGGCCATATAAAGGGTAAGTCCTGTAATGCTGACGTGCGCAGGGCAGAGCGGCCCTGGTGTCTGTCGTGTCATTTGTCTATCGTGCAGTGTGTGTCTTTAGTGTGTCTTGTGTGGCATGTCTTTTGCCTTTGTCCTTCGAGGGGCTTATTGGGACCTCTAGCATCATTCTTAGCATCTGTATTCCCACCTTTCCTGTCCCTGCGCCGGTGCCATCAAACCTTTGAGTCGGGAGCTAGGACAGGCATCAGAATCTCATCTCTCTTTAGAAGCATCCAATCAGAAGTGTTTTACTGTCTTATTCTGAGCTGCCATTGACAGCTGTGCACTGCTGAGATCCATTTTTAGTGGAGTAGGACTTGCAGGAGTGTGAAGATAGGTAGTGGATTCTGAGCGTAGGGTTCTCGTGCATCCATCTTTGCGGTTCTTGGAATGAATCGTCCTGTTAGCGTCTTGTTCCTGCCGGCTTCTCTGAGCCTCATCAGGTCAGCGTCGCTCTCATCTCGACCGTGTCCTTCCTCGTTCTCTCCGTGCTTGCAGTCGCTCTTCTGAATGAGTTTTCTCTTGCTGTTGCGTCCCCTTGTTTGTCATCCCCTGTGTCAGAGGCGTTTGCGTGTCTGGCCTGGGATCGTTCTGCCCTGCTGCGCAGTGTGAGAGTGGGGGTAAAAGCATAAATGCTGGGGACTTGAAATTTGTAATGCAGAGTATATTTGGATTCTGGATGGTTTTCCTAGGTAGAAACAAGGCCTCTGGAGCTGTGCAGGGCTTTAACCTTTGTCATAACTTCCTTTCAGATGCAGATGGTTTAAATCGGAAGCAGAGCGCCCCATTGTGGGTGAGGGGGTTGCCCCAAGCAGGTCGGTGACTGTTTGTCCTCGCCGGGGAAGCATAAGTGGTGGCTGTGTTACAGCACTGTTCTTTCTCTTTATTTTTAGGAAGTGATGCTGGATATCAGCTGTCAGGTGGAAGTGGGCAAGGTGAGCAGTGACAGAAGCAGTTATTTGTGGTAAAGGTCTCAATTTCTGGTGCAAGTCTAAGCGTCCGTTACTGTTGGTGTGTTTTAGGCATTGCACTTTTATTAAGGTGAGACCCCTCCTCGCTAAGAAAAGTGGTTTTGCACTGTCCTGAGAACTCGGGAAGTATTCCAGGAGCCTGTGATGAAGCCTTGACCTTTTCCTGTTTGGAGATGCCATCCAGGTAACCTTCAGGAATAGGTAAGGAGCTGTGGTGAGTTGGGGAGGTAGGGTGGAGTAGTGTGGGCGCACTCAAGTTTGAGCAATGTCGCATCACCTTGTCCCCCCCTCAGCCACGCATACCCTGTGATGACGGCGTCAGGCTCTGCGTGTGGCCGAAGCGTGTGGCCCGAGGGTGCGGGCATTGTCAGGAGATGGTGAGCATCAAAATTGTCGTGTTTAGGCCGATGGTGCTGCTGAGATCATGCATTGATTTCCTTTATTGCAACTGCCATCCATGACAGCAGCGCTTTGAGAGCGCAGAATTGCCAGAGGACGAGGCAGCCTACCTTCGCACCTGCTGTGGGTTCGCATCCCCACACGTCCGAGAGATAAGTGAAGGGCTTCCACGCACTGGGAGGATGGAAGTTGGATATGGGGTCAAGACCCTGCGGGAGGGATTTTTGAGTCATGTTTGGAGCCGAGGACGTCCAGGCTGTGTCCCCTTGGACCATTTCAGGTGTCGGTTTGAGGATGCCGAGGTGCACAGGGCAGAGCGGTCCTGGTGTTTGTTGTGTCACTTGTCTATCGTGCTCTGTGTATCTTTAGTGTGTCTCGTGTGGCATGTCTTTTCCCTTTGCCCTTCAAGGTTCTTTCTGGAAACTCTGGCGTCATTCTTGCCATCTCTGATTGCTTCCTTCCTCAGCCTGGCACCGGTACCCTCAAACCTTTGATTCAGGAGCTTGGACAGGCATCGTTATCTGATTGGATGCGTCTCAAGAGAGATGAGATGTCTTTTTTAAGGTCTTGTTCTCTGCGCTGCAGAGATCGATTGTCAGTGGAGTAGGACTTGCAGGAGTGTGAAGATAGGTAGAGGATTCTGAGCGTAGGGTTCTCGTGCATCCATCTTTGCGGTTCTTGGAATGAATCGTCCTGTTAGCGTCTTGTTCCTGCCGGCTTCTCTGAGCCTCATCAGGTCAGCGTCGCTCTCATCTCGACCGTGTCCTTCCTCGTTCTCTCCGTGCTTGCAGTCGCTCTTCTGAATGAGTTTTCTCTTGCTGTTGCGTCCCCTTGTTTGTCATCCCCTGTGTCAGAGGCGTTTGCGTGTCTGGCCTGGGATCGTTCTGCCCTGCTGCGCAGTGTGAGAGTGGGGGTAAAAGCATAAATGCTGGGGACTTGAAATTTGTAATGCAGAGTATATTTGGATTCTGGATGGTTTTCCTAGGTAGAAACAAGGCCTCTGGAGCTGTGCAGGGCTTTAACCTTTGTCATAACTTCCTTTCAGATGCAGATGGTTTAAATCGGAAGCAGAGCGCCCCATTGTGGGTGAGGGGGTTGCCCCAAGCAGGTCGGTGACTGTTTGTCCTCGCCGGGGAAGCATAAGTGGTGGCTGTGTTACAGCACTGTTCTTTCTCTTTATTTTTAGGAAGTGATGCTGGATATCAGCTGTCAGGTGGAAGTGGGCAAGGTGAGCAGTGACAGAAGCAGTTATTTGTGGTAAAGGTCTCAATTTCTGGTGCAAGTCTAAGCGTCCGTTACTGTTGGTGTGTTTTAGGCATTGCACTTTTATTAAGGTGAGACCCCTCCTCGCTAAGAAAAGTGGTTTTGCACTGTCCTGAGAACTCGGGAAGTATTCCAGGAGCCTGTGATGAAGCCTTGACCTTTTCCTGTTTGGAGATGCCATCCAGGTAACCTTCAGGAATAGGTAAGGAGCTGTGGTGAGTTGGGGAGGTAGGGTGGAGTAGTGTGGGCGCACTCAAGTTTGAGCAATGTCGCATCACCTTGTCCCCCCCTCAGCCACGCATACCCTGTGATGACGGCGTCAGGCTCTGCGTGTGGCCGAAGCGTGTGGCCCGAGGGTGCGGGCATTGTCAGGAGATGGTGAGCATCAAAATTGTCGTGTTTAGGCCGATGGTGCTGCTGAGATCATGCATTGATTTCCTTTATTGCAACTGCCATCCATGACAGCAGCGCTTTGAGAGCGCAGAATTGCCAGAGGACGAGGCAGCCTACCTTCGCACCTGCTGTGGGTTCGCATCCCCACACGTCCGAGAGATAAGTGAAGGGCTTCCACGCACTGGGAGGATGGAAGTTGGATATGGGGTCAAGACCCTGCGGGAGGGATTTTTGAGTCATGTTTGGAGCCGAGGACGTCCAGGCTGTGTCCCCTTGGACCATTTCAGGTGTCGGTTTGAGGATGCCGAGGTGCACAGGGCAGAGCGGTCCTGGTGTTTGTTGTGTCACTTGTCTATCGTGCTCTGTGTATCTTTAGTGTGTCTCGTGTGGCATGTCTTTTCCCTTTGCCCTTCAAGGTTCTTTCTGGAAACTCTGGCGTCATTCTTGCCATCTCTGATTGCTTCCTTCCTCAGCCTGGCACCGGTACCCTCAAACCTTTGATTCAGGAGCTTGGACAGGCATCGTTATCTGATTGGATGCGTCTCAAGAGAGATGAGATGTCTTTTTTAAGGTCTTGTTCTCTGCGCTGCAGAGATCGATTGTCAGTGGAGTAGGACTTGCAGGAGTGTGAAGATAGGTAGAGGATTCTGAGCGTAGGGTTCTCGTGCATCCATCTTTGCGGTTCTTGGAATGAATCGTCCTGTTAGCGTCTTGTTCCTGCCGGCTTCTCTGAGCCTCATCAGGTCAGCGTCGCTCTCATCTCGACCGTGTCCTTCCTCGTTCTCTCCGTGCTTGCAGTCGCTCTTCTGAATGAGTTTTCTCTTGCTGTTGCGTCCCCTTGTTTGTCATCCCCTGTGTCAGAGGCGTTTGCGTGTCTGGCCTGGGATCGTTCTGCCCTGCTGCGCAGTGTGAGAGTGGGGGTAAAAGCATAAATGCTGGGGACTTGAAATTTGTAATGCAGAGTATATTTGGATTCTGGATGGTTTTCCTAGGTAGAAACAAGGCCTCTGGAGCTGTGCAGGGCTTTAACCTTTGTCATAACTTCCTTTCAGATGCAGATGGTTTAAATCGGAAGCAGAGCGCCCCATTGTGGGTGAGGGGGTTGCCCCAAGCAGGTCGGTGACTGTTTGTCCTCGCCGGGGAAGCATAAGTGGTGGCTGTGTTACAGCACTGTTCTTTCTCTTTATTTTTAGGAAGTGATGCTGGATATCAGCTGTCAGGTGGAAGTGGGCAAGGTGAGCAGTGACAGAAGCAGTTATTTGTGGTAAAGGTCTCAATTTCTGGTGCAAGTCTAAGCGTCCGTTACTGTTGGTGTGTTTTAGGCATTGCACTTTTATTAAGGTGAGACCCCTCCTCGCTAAGAAAAGTGGTTTTGCACTGTCCTGAGAACTCGGGAAGTATTCCAGGAGCCTGTGATGAAGCCTTGACCTTTTCCTGTTTGGAGATGCCATCCAGGTAACCTTCAGGAATAGGTAAGGAGCTGTGGTGAGTTGGGGAGGTAGGGTGGAGTAGTGTGGGCGCACTCAAGTTTGAGCAATGTCGCATCACCTTGTCCCCCCCTCAGCCACGCATACCCTGTGATGACGGCGTCAGGCTCTGCGTGTGGCCGAAGCGTGCGGCCCTCCAGTGTTGTCAGGAGATGGTGAGCGGCAGAATTGTCATGTTTTGGCCGATGGTGCTGCTCAGATCATACACTGATGGTTGATTTCATTTATAGCGGCTGCCATGAGTGACAGCAGCCTGGTGAGAACATGAAATTGCAGAGGATGAGGTGGCCTCCCTTTACAACTGCCGTGGGTTCGCATCTTCGGACGTCGGAGAGATAAGTCAAGGGCTTCCGCCCACAGGGAGGATGAAAGCGGGATGTGGATTCGGGACTCTGCGGGAGGGATTTTTGAGCCAGCTTTGGAGATGGGGGTGTCCAAGATGTGTGCCCTTTGGCCATATAAAGGGTAAGTCCTGTAATGCTGACGTGCGCAGGGCAGAGCGGCCCTGGTGTCTGTCGTGTCATTTGTCTATCGTGCAGTGTGTGTCTTTAGTGTGTCTTGTGTGGCATGTCTTTTGCCTTTGTCCTTCGAGGGGCTTATTGGGACCTCTAGCATCATTCTTAGCATCTGTATTCCCACCTTTCCTGTCCCTGCGCCGGTGCCATCAAACCTTTGAGTCGGGAGCTAGGACAGGCATCAGAATCTCATCTCTCTTTAGAAGCATCCAATCAGAAGTGTTTTACTGTCTTATTCTGAGCTGCCATTGACAGCTGTGCACTGCTGAGATCCATTTTCAGTGGAGTAGGACTTGCAGGAGTGTGAAGATAGGTAGTGGATTCTGAGCGTAGGGTTCTCGTGCATCCATCTTTGCGGTTCTTGGAATGAATCGTCCTGTTAGCGTCTTGTTCCTGCCGGCTTCTCTGAGCCTCATCAGGTCAGCGTCGCTCTCATCTCGACCGTGTCCTTCCTCGTTCTCTCCGTGCTTGCAGTCGCTCTTCTGAATGAGTTTTCTCTTGCTGTTGCGTCCCCTTGTTTGTCATCCCCTGTGTCAGAGGCGTTTGCGTGTCTGGCCTGGGATCGTTCTGCCCTGCTGCGCAGTGTGAGAGTGGGGGTAAAAGCATAAATGCTGGGGACTTGAAATTTGTAATGCAGAGTATATTTGGATTCTGGATGGTTTTCCTAGGTAGAAACAAGGCCTCTGGAGCTGTGCAGGGCTTTAACCTTTGTCATAACTTCCTTTCAGATGCAGATGGTTTAAATCGGAAGCAGAGCGCCCCATTGTGGGTGAGGGGGTTGCCCCAAGCAGGTCGGTGACTGTTTGTCCTCGCCGGGGAAGCATAAGTGGTGGCTGTGTTACAGCACTGTTCTTTCTCTTTATTTTTAGGAAGTGATGCTGGATATCAGCTGCCAGGTGGAAGTGGGCAAGGTGAGCAGTGACAGAAGCAGTTATTTGTGGTAAAGGTCTCAATTTCTGGTGCAAGTCTAAGCGTCCGTTACTGTTGGTGTGTTTTAGGCATTGCACTTTTATTAAGGTGAGACCCCTCCTCGCTAAGAAAAGTGGTTTTGCACTGTCCTGAGAACTCGGGAAGTATTCCAGGAGCCTGTGATGAAGCCTTGACCTTTTCCTGTTTGGAGATGCCATCCAGGTAACCTTCAGGAATAGGTAAGGAGCTGTGGTGAGTTGGGGAGGTAGGGTGGAGTAGTGTGGGCGCACTCAAGTTTGAGCAATGTCGCATCACCTTGTCCCCCCCTCAGCCACGCATACCCTGTGATGACGGCATCAGGCTCTGCGTGTGGCCGAAGCGTGTGGCCCGAGGGTGCGGGCATTGTCAGGAGATGGTGAGCATCAAAATTGTCGTGTTTAGGCCGATGGTGCTGCTGAGATCATGCATTGATTTCCTTTATTGCAACTGCCATCCATGACAGCAGCGCTTTGAGAGCACAGAATTGCCAGAGGACGAGGCAGCCTACCTTCGCACCTGCTGTGGGTTCGCATCCCCACACGTCCGAGAGATAAGTGAAGGGCTTCCACGCACTGGGAGGATGGAAGTTGGATATGGGGTCAAGACCCTGCGGGAGGGATTTTTGAGTCATGTTTGGAGCCGAGGACGTCCAGGCTGTGTCCCCTTGGACCATTTCAGGTGTCGGTTTGAGGATGCCGAGGTGCACAGGGCAGAGCGGTCCTGGTGTTTGTTGTGTCACTTGTCTATCGTGCTCTGTGTATCTTTAGTGTGTCTCGTGTGGCATGTCTTTTCCCTTTGCCCTTCAAGGTTCTTTCTGGAAACTCTGGCGTCATTCTTGCCATCTCTGATTGCTTCCTTCCTCAGCCTGGCACCGGTACCCTCAAACCTTTGATTCAGGAGCTTGGACAGGCATCGTTATCTGATTGGATGCGTCTCAAGAGAGATGAGATGTCTTTTTTAAGGTCTTGTTCTCTGCGCTGCAGAGATCGATTTTCAGTGGAGTAGGACTTGCAGGAGTGTGAAGATAGGTAGTGGATTCTGAGCGTAGGGTTCTCGTGCATCCATCTTTGCGGTTCTTGGAATGAATCGTTAGCGTCTTGTTAGCGTCTTGTTCCTGCCGGCTTCTCTGAGCCTCATCAGGTCAGCGTCGCTCTCATCTCGACCGTGTCCTTCCTCGTTCTCTCCGTGCTTGCAGTCGCTCTTCTGAATGAGTTTTCTCTTGCTGTTGCGTCCCCTTGTTTGTCATCCCCTGTGTCAGAGGCGTTTGTGTGTCTGGCCTGGGGCCGCTCTTCCCTGCTGCGCAGTGTGCGTGTAAAACGCTAAGTCCCGGGGACTTTAAAGTTATAATGCAGTCTGTAGTAGGATTCTGGATGGTTTTCCTAGGTTGACGTAAGTTTTCTGGTGGTGCTATGTTGGCCTGCAGTGCTTTGACTTTTGTCCTGACTTCCTTTCAGATGCAGATGGTTAAATCCCGACGCGGAAGGTGAGTAAAATATGAGAAGAGTGAGGACGGACGAGATCTGAGGCGAGGCCAAGGTCCAAGAGGCATCAGCACCAAAGTCATCGGCATCCTTTAGGAGGCTCATTACCTTCCCGTCATCCCAATGCAGACCATTAGAATGGATATAGAATTTGCAGCGGCTAAAAGGTTACTCCTCAGCATACTCACTAAGAGAGGAGAGGAGATGAAAAAGGCTTGGGAAAGCTCATTATCTGGTCAAGAGAAAATTGATTTTTTAAATACTCCACTCTGTTGTTTATGGAAGATGAGTGGAGTGAGCTAGGGGACCGTTTGTGGGATTAAACAATTATTGGCAAGGGCACGGAGACTCTTTGTTTTGGGAGTACATGGGGAACGATTATAAACACTTGGAGAGATGAAAGCTGAATCCCAGTTTCCAGCTGCTCCTGTGCAAGCTATGTCATAACAATACACAGGGTTATCATCTCCTGTGCTGTCTCGGTCAGGCTGCCTCAGTGCATTTTTTGGGATAGGGAGCGTACAGCCAGTAAATGGAATAAGGGGAAAACAATGGAGCTCTGTTGCAGAACTGTTAAAAACCCAAGCAAGCGTAATCTTTAAGTCTAATGCAGTAACGGAGCAAAAAGCAGAGTTATCTGCTCCGATAGCCAATGTGGAAATAAAACGGGATAAGAAAGAAGTTGCAGCCGGACTGTCAGAAGTAGGGTCTCAGAAAGAACACGGAGAGTCAGGTAGCCTGCCGAAGTCCCAGGTAAGTAAAGAACAGGGAGAGACACCTTGCCAGCCGAAGTTATATCCTGCTATCCCTCTGTCTGCTCCTCTGTGTGGTCCAGAATTAATACCCCTTCCTGGAAGAGGATGTTGATAGGGAAAAAGAAGAGGAGCAACTTACACCTGAAGAAAGAAAATTGGTTAAATCCTTTACTCCTCCAATGGAAAAGTTATAACGTCAAGTTGAACAATTAACACATCAAATGGAAAGTTGCAACACAGGGCACAAACAAAACATAACTGCCTGCCCAGCACAGCGCAGTCCTCCTACACAGTCAGTTCAGCAATTACTGCAGATGCTACGACCAGAGCCGTCAGCACCTTCAATGCAAATCCTTCCACCTCCGTATCTAGGCCCAATCCCAGGCCCAGCAGGTGCCGAAGAACATTCTGCAAAAATATCATCAGGAAACGACGGTCAGGAATAGTTTGCAATGCAATCATTGAAGGAGAGCGGCAACCAGCTGAAGCTTTAGCTTGCGCAATTCTGTATGATCAACAAGCTCCTAGGTACGAACAACATCATTGGAAAATTTTGCAACAAACCAAACAAACTATGACAGAACATGGAATTAGATCTGAGGCTGCCAGAACTACACAGGACCGCATTTTCACCGCCAATGTAAATTCACCTCACGATTGTCGGCAAATAGCACGATTACTATTGACACCATCTCAACACGTCATACAAGTAAAGGAGCGGACCAGATCGGCAGTCACCGAAGCTCGTAGACCTAGGGATCCAAATGACATCCAAAATGCACTAAATCCAGATATGCTCACCGGATCAGGGGTATTTAGTAACTGACGTTCAACTTAATTGAACGCATTGGGAACACATCATTTGTCTGCACGTTTAGCCAGACAGGCTTTTAATGTCGTTCCAGATTCTCAACCACGTACTCTTTATTCAGCTGTTCAACAAGGAATAACAGAACCTTTATACCAATTTTATTCATCGCTTATGGGCAGCTTGAAGCAATCAGAATGATTTAACCGACAAGGCGTGACAAAAAACATTCAAGTTAGTGGCATTTGAAAAGGCTATTTCCAAAACAAAACCTTTGTTGATTACTTTGGGTAAAGATGCTGATGTAACAGAAACGATCTACTGTAGCAGATACGGCTACTAGAGCATCTCAGTCCCAACAAGGACAAGTTGTCGCCAATGCCGTAGCAGAGGCCATAAAACCAGCCACAAATTTACTTGCTGCTGCAGTAAGCAAAATAGGCCAAACACCAAAGTCAGGACCTTCAAAGACACGAGGCGCATGTTAGCGATGTGGGGCAAAGGGACATTTCAAAAAGACACGCCAAGCGTCAGTACGGTGCGATAGATGTCAAAAAGGCAACCGTTCCGCAGCCGCCCGTCGGTCCGCAAAAAACGGATTACAAAGCACAAAGAGCCGCCGTGCGGTGACACAAGCAGTCGGCCCAACGCTGTCCAACAACTTGACCCACCAGCGACCACAGCGAGCTTGGCAATCGATTCGGCAGCAGCAGTAGCCGTTACTCTTATCAATCAAACTGCGTGTCAAATTCCAACAGGTGTCACCAGAACAATATACGCCTCAGACAGCGCACTTGCGGCATTATTAACTGGAAAATCTTCTGCTGGACTTGCAGGACTCATCGTCCTCCCAGGTGTAATCGATGCTGACTACACCGGAGAGATTCAAGTGCGTGCCTACACTTTATCACCACCACTTCCTATTTCCAAGGCAACCAGAATTGCACAATTGATTCTATATTTAACAATTCCTACATAAGGGACATCTTCTGAACTCCACCACAGAGAGGAATTAAAGGCTTCGGATCCACTGGAGACACAGTAGTAAATTTAGTACAGCAAATGAAACAGAGACCAATGGTGAAAGCAACCTTACGATCTGGCACGGTTCAAAAAGAAGTCACCGTTATGCTAGATACAGGAGCTGATGTTAGCATCATTTACAAAGAACGCTGGCCCAAAGATTGGTTTCTTCAACAAACTGTGCATGCAGTACAAGGCGTAATAGGGAATCCTATACCATAGGGAAGTGTCCATGCCATAGAAGTGAGATTTCCCAAAGGGTAAACAGCCACACAACGCCCATATGTCACGTCTTTACTTGGAAATTTAGGAGGCCTAATCGGTCGAGATGCATTAAATCAGCTAGGAGCAACTCTCACGTCGCCCGCAGCCTCTCAGTCGCCTTTTTAGTTGCAGCCGCTGCCGTTCTGCCGCCAACCCCAAAAATACAATGGAAAAACCATAGACCAGTATGGGTTGAGCAGCGGACCTTGTCCAAAGAGCGGCCGAAAATAGCCCACGAATTAGCGAAAGAACAGTTATAAGCCAAACATAGACAACATTCCATTAGTCTGCGGAACGCTCCCATTTTTTATTCCTAACAAATCAGGCAAATGGCGACGGTTACACGATCTCCAAAAAGCGAACGACCAGCCGTGTCCCATGGGAGCATTACAACCAGGAATGCTTACTCCAACTATGTTGCTTCAGAATTGGCATCTCTTGATTATTCACCTCAAAGACCATTTTTCACTATACGCTTGCGAAAGGATGATACAGTGTGATTTGCATTCACTTTATCAGCAATAAATAAAGCAAGTCATTCACAAGGATATGAACGTGTACTACTTCCACCTGGTATGAAAAGTCTTCCTACTATGTGTCAAACGTTTGTTCATTGGACATTAGAGCCTATCCGTCATAAATTTGCACAATTATTTATCGTTACATGGATGATATCCTGCTATGTCAATAAGAACCCTTTACTAATGATACTTTACAGTACATTATCACTCAGCTGTCGTCAAAAGGTTTATTAATTGCACCAGAAAAGATACAACCTACATGGTGCTACGTAGGTTGGGCGTTAACCTCAGCTGCTGTCAGTCCAGAAAAACTGCACCTTACAACTACTATTGCAACACTTCACCATGCTCAGAAATTAATTGGAGATTCGCAGCGGTTTAGAATTGTCACAGGGATCCTCAACGACGAGATATCACGTCTTACAAGTCTGCTTAAAGTGCGGACCCAAATAATCCAATCTGTCTTTCTCCTGAATGACGCGATTGCCTTAACAAGCTGAGTCAGCGTCCAGTGTCATCTGTCGCAGGTCATCCATTGTCAGATGTGCCATTAGGTGTTCCTATTTTCAACCATGCCGATGCTCTATTTGCTATCTCATACCAGCGGCCTGCTTGATATTAAGAAAAAGGGGAGACCATCCTACGGGAGATTGTGCCAAGCAAACGCAATCACGGGAACGACCACGCGGCCGGCAAAATCAACAGAAAGGCAAGGAGCAACAAAATCAGATAACGATTCTGGAACTGGCCTTTCCACCACATACGCTGCCCGTGAGCATTTGGCAAAGAACAGAGGTAATAGAACATCTCATTAGGAAAGCATGGGAACGGGGGCTCGACATCACCTGTACAGAGACGGAACATATCAGTCTACCATTAAAAACTGAACTGTTTGAGTTCATGTTGAGATGCTCAGAGACCCTACAAATAGCTCTCCTAGACTACGCTGGCCACGTGCATAACAGACAACCATCCGATGCGCGATTACAAGTAATAGCAAGACAGCAATTGTTACAGCAACCAAAGGTAAAGACACAACCTGTCAAAGGTATTACGGTATACACAGATGCAGGAAGAAGAACAAAAAAGGCAGCACTTACCTGGAAAGAAAAATCGGGATGGAAAGTACATGTCCTGAACGATTTTATGGGAAAATTGTACAGCAGTTAAATTTAGCCAACAATCCCGATTTTGGATTCTACAGTACGAAACACGGCCATGAGGTGCCATAACTGTATACAGGTTCGATGAGGGACTCAGCAATTAATTTACAGGTTATTGTGACATCATCACCTTGCATTACCAGGAAAGAAGGAAGAACATTGTGTTTCTCAACCAACACCAGGGGAGCGCTTACACCACGGTGTGCAATTACTGCGGTCAACGTTGGTTTTTCACAGCGTTTATTTTGAACCTATAGGTTAGACCTTTCAAGCCAGACCCATCTGCTATGTCATTCTGACAGCATGTTACATAGGTTGGTCTAGTTAAAGTCAAGTTATACCAACAGTCAGAAAGTTTGTCCACACAAAGCTTTCTAATTTCCACATTGTTGGTGATGGGATCCAAGGCATAATTATCAACCTGTTCCTGGTGACAATACAGTATAAGAGAGACTTGTTTTTCACATGACCGTACTGTTGTGGGGCAAGGACTCGCTGTAACGTTGGGCTGCAAACTACCGGTTATAACCGATTTTAAAAATTGCCGGCGATCGCAATGGTAGTAGCTTTCTCGTGAAGGGATTTCTCCATTTTTCTGCATCCTACCTTAATTTTGTCACCAATCGTTCCCGTTAGTACCCTAGCCCAAATCCTTTTTGTCCCAACCCCGGTCACTCGAACGGTATACCTCAGAATCGTGCAATACTACCGTCTCTGGGTTTGGGCGACGATCTCTGGGGTACGGTCCTAGAGCACCGGTATACCTGATGGAAGCTTCAGACCATGGCCACTCAGCCGAGTTTTGGCCACGGCGTTGCGGTAGGATACAGAGAAGTATCAAAAAGATTATCACTGTTTAACCGTTCTCATGTCATTCAGTGTTCTTCCGTGAAAAGCAAAGACAACAGAGTCTGCCACCAAGAGGCAGGAGGTCAAAACGATGGAACTATCCAACGGGTACTAATCCGACGCTCCTTCCCCAAAGCATCGGTGGTTACTCATGCCTATTTATTCAAAGGGGTTTTTAACGCTAACGGTACTTCTACTGTACGGAGGTTTACTAAAACAGGTTGCTCAGGTGTTGGGGGTTGAATTGTTCCCTTTTCTTTCTGTGGAATTTTCCCCATTGTTACGCTAAGTATTTGTGGCTGCACCTTAGTAGTAACAGTTTTCTTTCTCAGGAGGGTGGGGACAGGGGGAATATCGGAAAAGCAAAGGTGGGATGGGGGGGCCAGGGTGCTCTCTCACTCGCTAATGGAGTGAGAGGAAGACGGCCGGGGCATCCTAGCATCCTCCCCGCGGTCCCAACGCCGGGAGCCACGTTCCCTGCCGTCGGACATCGCACCGCCGCCTTCCCCCTTCGTCCTACTTCCTCCGGAAACTCTGCCGAGCACCACGACCGACACCGTGAGGGAGGAGTCGCTCCTCCATTCCTCTCACACCCGGGCCATCAGCCAGCCCCCTTCAGCTGCACGGGATCTGCCCTGTCCCCACGACCGGTACCTGAGCACAGGGAGAGGGAGCCTGGGGCCAAAAAAGGACTGGAACTGAGTTATAGTGTTCTGTTTTGCTGTCAATTTTTATAGCTGTTGTTTTTTCTTTTGTTTGCCACGTTAGATATATTAGTAAAGAACTGTTATTCCTATCTTCCATATCTTCTGCCTGATTTCAAACTATAATAATTGGAAGGGAGGGGGCTGCACTCTCCATCTCAGAGAAGGGTTTCTTGCATTCCCTTAGCAAATACCTGTCTTTCAAACCAAGACACCAGGCTGGATTTTTTAGGATCATTAGGTCTCCATAGTGCAGGAATGATGCCTGGGGCTTTTGGAGAAAAAGCAGTTATTTCGGGACACCTGTTTATCCCCCATCTGTCATTTACACCTTTTACAGCTTGCCATAATCGAAGATGCCAACTTCACTCGTGGTTTTAGGAGTCGCTTTAGGAGACCATTAGTCCTTTCTACAATTCCGTTGGCTTGTGGGTAATAGGGGGTGTGAAAAGTCCGCTTTATTCGTTCCTGCCTTGTCCCACCCTGTACTACTTTAGCAGTAAAGCGAGACCCATTATCAGATTGAATTTCCTGCGGCTTTGGGAAAGTTCCAAACAATTTTTGCAATGCCTTAACAGTGTTATCTCCTGTAGCTCTATTAAAAGTTTCAGCTCCACCTAACCCCGATATTATTTGCATTCCTACCATCACGAAATGTTTGCCACCTGAATTTTTAAAGGGACCGACATAATCTATCTGCCACGTGTTCCATAAGCCTTTACCCTTCCTTAAGCGCAACGGGTCACCTTCCAAAGGATGTCTTTCAAATCGTCCACGGCATCGCTCACTAGCTGATACGCACGTTTTGCGCATTTCCCTGGTGACAGGCCAGCCACGAGCAAGGGCTTCCTTGTACAAATCTTTCGCACCTGTGTGTCGTCTTTTATAGGCAGCCATTCTAGCAGGTGCTCCCAGTCCTCTGTAATTTGTTCATTTTTCTGGGGATTCACTCTCGCTAACTCATCAGCTGCATTGTTCTACTCGCCGGCTGGATTTCCATCTGTCTGATGAGAAGCCAGCCAACCTACGTCAAAATTCCCTTGACCTGCTATATTTAGAATTTTTTGCTATACTGGGATTCTGTTGACTTCCTAATCATTTTGCTGCCAGAAAGGAAGCCACTCTGTACATCCTTTAAACGCAGCATAGGAGTCAGTGTAAATACAAACAAGAGAGGTATTATGTGCCTCACACTGGAAAACACTCCAAACAGCAATCAGCTCACCCACCTGAGCACTGCCTTCTCTCTCACTAATAATTCGCTTACCAGATGAAGTATGGAGAGCTACTGCCCTGTATTTCCACACCTTTCCCTCTCGTTTAGCAGATGCATCAGCTAACCAAGAATTTGCCAGTTTTTTGGGAGAAAAAGGAGGGGCCACTTTAATTAACGAGGCAGGTTTGTCATGGCCGCTAGCCAAGCTTTCAGTTTCTTGTATTGCCAGATTTTTTGCAGCTCCTTCTGTTACTAAGAAGATGTTACAGTAATGCTCGATCTGCGCATACCACTTCCTGACTGAGGATCTTTGGGCTACCCCTCAGGGGGAGGGGTCCTGCTGGTAACCACTTGAATAATTTTGAAAGGGCCTCTCAATACAAGTGATTGTTGACCTGTAATTTTCTTCACTTCTGTGAGAGCTAAGCTACCAACAAAAAGTCCCTTTTCCCAAGTAGCGTACCTTTTATCGGCATGTTTAAAACCACAGGAATAGAAACCCACTGGCCTTGTAGGGCCCTCCGGGCCCCCTTGCCATATGCGCACCGACAACCCTGAGGTGGGAAATCTCCATTCTACCTGGAAAGGATCTGTGGGATGAATAGGGCCTAGAGCTTGATGCGCAGTCGCTTGAAAAATCAGCAATTGCAGCGCTTCCTCCTGAGAAGTTCAATCCCATTTCACCCCTTTCCTCAGCAAGTCATAAAGAGGCCTGGCAATTATTGAAAAATCTGGAATGTGTTTTCTCCAGAACACTAATAGTCCTGGAGCTTGTTGAAGCTCTTTCCTGGATCCAGGCATTTTAATTTGATCTAAGGAAGTTCAACTGTCAGGTGGAATACATGTCATATCTCCTTTCCACCCAATTCCCAAGAACTTCATCTCCTGAGAAGGTTTTTTAATTTTCTCCGGTGGAATTTGTAACTCAAGGCTATTCAGATGTGTTGGGAACGATAAGGATTGGACAGAAAGTTCTCACAGATACGTACGTGTCACAGAAAGATCTTTGAATGTAGAATCTGAAGAAGGAATAGAAATGACAGCAAGTTTTAATATAGAAGAGAAGAACTGCTGAGCCAGCCTTACTGGGTGACTAGAAGGCAAAGAGCAAGTGAGTTGGAAGGGGATTTTTTGGCTTAGAGCAAAGGAAAAACCCTCCTCAAACAAAAGATGTTTTACCAAACAAAAGGATTTTCACAGACAAACAAGGAAGCCGATGTTGCAAGTAGAGAAGAGATCTCAGAATTTTCCACTGCAAGAAAACTGAACAACGCCTTCTAGCGTAAACTGTAACATCCTAACCTTTTGCGACTGGAAATAGCAACACGAATACTGTAATGTTAGTAGTTAGGATAGGTCATAGGTAATAGTAAAAGTATTGCTTGGTTGTCGTGCGTTAAGACGCTCTGTAATGAAAAGTGTATAACGCATCGTCACCAGAGACGGAGGGGGCTTCGGGCAAACCTACAGCTGAAAAGACTGTGGGCTGGGCTCTTGTCACCCACGACCCGTGAATGGCCGTATCATTTGGATATAATAAACAGCGTTTTCAAGAGCTGCCCGGAGCCCCGCGTCGCTCGATTTCGATTTCGGCTCTTACAATTGGCGCCCAGATTTTAAAGGGCAGAATCGGAATATTCTTCAGTAAGAGGCCTCCCGGTGAACTTGAAAGGGAAGAGGATTAGGCACGTCGAAGGAAAAGCGACCGGTGCCTGGACATCGTTGCTGCTGGACGGTACGCGGACCGGAGCTCGACGGCTTCTGCTGCAGAGGAAGACAGCAGGTGCGCACTGGGTAATCACGGGGCAGAATATATCTGCAAATCAGAGGGATGTGTATCAGCATTTTTAATCTTTAATTGAATCAAGTCTTGCCTAAGCAAGAGCTCAAACAGATTGTAACATGGACTATAACTCATGTCCCAAATGCTAACTCTGAAGAGATCTGTACTAGAGACTTCTGGGACTCTGTAGCGGTTAAATTATATAACATCTCTCACCGCAACAAAATAGCAACAGATTTACTCCCGGCTTGCCGTTTGCTTGTGGAGATCTTTGTCCCGAAACCGCTCCCCGTCCCGCATTCCACCTGAAGTCTCACCGCCGATCCCCTCCGAGCAGTCCCTGCCAGCTTCTCCAGACGCGAGAAAGGCGGGGGAAGATAACGCCGATTGCCACTGCGGTACGAGAAACTGACGAACGTAACAATACCCTGGAGGGAAAAGGGGACTTTAAAACAACACCAGGAACCCCTGGAAAGCAACCGGATTTGTTTCGCCAATGACCACTGCTGACTTGCGAATTGTCAGAGTGTGGAACTCAAGTTGATATCACAGGCGCTGATATCAAAGGAGCTGATGTTACTGTAATATCTCATTCTGTTTGGCCAAGAAATTGGAACTTTGTAAGTCCTTCAGGTGCCCTCGCAGACATCGGAGCGTCACGATCCGCTATTAATGCGGAGCGGGGGTCGTGACGGTTCTTTTGATCTGAAGGGTGCAAACAGGCAAAATGCAGGGGACAAAATCAGTTTATTCAACGGCAGAAAATCAGTTTATTCAACAACAGCAATGCATTTCATCAAATGCCGACAATTCAGTTACAGTAAAGGGGAGAGGTATAGGATAGGGAAAGGGGAAGGAAAGGAAGGGATGGGAAAATAGCTACCAACAGACGAGACGGGCGTCCTCGCGGGTCATCCGATAGACGAGTCTTCGTCCGTGGGGAGATCTCAGGGGTCTTCTCCAGGGGGTAGACGTGTCTTCCTCGGTGGAGAGATCTCAAAAGGTCTTTTCCAGAGGGTCGCTCTTTATAGTCCTTATCCAAAGCGAGCGGCCTCTGGCCAAGAGGTGGGAAGATTTATGGACCATTGTGTGGTGCTGCAGGAGACAGGTACGGTCAAGCAGTCCTCAGTTGGTACAACGCGACCTCTGGTTGGTGCCACGACAGCACAGTCCAGTGAACACAATACACCAGCACGCAGTCACGAGCATCCACCTTGGCCCGGCCGGCAAACCATTGTCGGGAGTCAGCCTGGGTGGGGGTCCTCGAGGTCTCCTTGCGACGGTCGGGAGGCAAAATCGAGGGGAACTTCGGACCGACCCTTACACCACCCCGTGACTCACGATCGTCGTCTAGAGCGCCCCTTTGTAGAGTTGTAGTGAAGTCTTCAGTTGTGGCGTCTTCAGGACTCGTCCAAGTTGGTAGCATATCCCGGAAAACAGAGACCGGAAAGTAGGAAAAAGATAAGGGACAGGATAAGGAAAAGGAGAAAAGGGAAAACAAAACAGATTAATTATATTCAATTTTTTGATTGCTAACAATTTCAAACTATTTGTTCAATTCTTTAATTTTTTTCAATTTTGTTTAGAAATAAATCAATTTTTTTAAAGCAAGTTTTTGATTAAACAATTCTAATTGCAATTAGAAGATAATCAATTCTAGTTAAAATATTTTATCCTATTTAAAACCTTGTGTCAATAACCCTAGGGATGTCAACAGTAACCGATCTGGATACATCTGTCACAGATGCCAATTGTGCTAACCGTTTCATTATTCTCCAAGTCACAATGTATAGAATTGCTGATAAAACAAAACCAAAATGAAAAGAACAATGGTGGGATGACACAATTTGTTCAGGACACCTCTAGCAGTAGGTGACCACCCAAAGAGAGTATCCCACCACCTGTGTTCAGCATCTGTCTTTACCCTTTCCAAAACACGATGTATTTTTTCCACATTGTGATGAACAGCTATTAGAGTTTTCTGTCCATTTTTCTTGATCTTCTCCAAAATTTCGATCAGATCTTGGTGGAGCAACAATTGCTTCACCAGAGAGAGGTTCATTCCAATTGGAGTGGGCAATAGATGGTGGATCAGTCAATTTGACTGCAAAAGATGGTGAGAAGTAACTGGGGCTACATAGGAAAAATCACATCATGAAATCCTAGTAAAGTTACAGACACAAAAGTTTGAATGATTTTTAGTATTCACTACTAAATTTTCTATGGAAACACTATCGCAAGCACTTCTAAAGCATGCACATCCATTTCCTACATATACCAGTACTATTTCAGGAATCTCGTTTGGATGAATTTCAAAATTGCAAACATTCTGTTCTGTATCCAAGCAAATATCTTGAGCTCTGATTGCATTACTTTCACAGATAAACCCTTGTTGTTCCCGGACAATGCAAGTTCCCAAATTGACGGTTTGCCACCTCCCACCGATTTGACGGGCCCATTCCCTATGCTCGAAAGGATAGAGAATAGCTCCATCATGGTTCAACCCTAATGCAATGATAGGGAATATCGAATGCACTGAAGCATTACGAATTGTCAGTACAAAGGCTGTGGCTGTGTTTGCGCTGGGATCGTAGGTAAAATTTACTAAGTTCCACCAGGACTGGAATTCTTTTTCAAAATCAGTGGCACTTTCCCAGAGTATTTTTCAAATTTCAGTGGGAAAAGTGCCTTCCTCACCTTCTCTTATAATTAAAGCAGCAACCGACTGCATCCACAACTGGGCCCGGATACAACTGAGAGCCAAAGAGATGTTACTTTGTGTAGTACCAAGTGCATCGATTATCAATTTGTGGTCATTTACGTCCCAACTTGGTAATATGTTTGATAACAACCACTGTTGGGTCCCCAAAGCTGTTAAGGCTGTTTGCAGGGGCCGTTGTAATTTGGTTACATCTCCAGCTGTGGTAGCCAATTTATTCATTAGTACTTCTGAATCGATGGTATTCAAAATTCCTAATCCTGTTCCCACAACACCGGTTATGTCTCTTGCCATTCATTTTTTTAGAAGGATTCCGTTTCCACAGCCAGGTTGTCCGTCCCTCAAAAGAAGTCTGTAGAAAGGGTGAACAAGCTGGCTGAACTTCTGAGACATTATTTTGCATCAGCAATTTGATTTGTTTGAGAAACCATGCCGGATTAAACGATATTTGTTGTTGGCCAGTTTTTCTAATTACATATGGTCCAAATTGAAAAATCGTAGGGCTCAACACAACCGGTGGTTGGGTAGTAGGCGTTACAACATTAAAATCAAGTTCCCCCCAGTATTTTGTATCATTTTTTCCACACGTGGTTTTATAGGAAAATTGTATAGCAGTTAGATTTAGCCAACAGTCTTGAGTTTGGGTTCTACAATATAAAGTCCGGCCGTGGGGTCCTATGCCATAACCGTATGCAGGTTTGATGAGGGATCCGGCCATTAATTTACGAGTTATTGTGACATCATCACCTTGTGTCACCGTGAAGGAGGAAAAACCTTGCTTTTGCCATCCAACACTAAGGGGGTGCTTCTTCATGTCCCTCGGTGTTCTTCTGTGAAAAGTAAACACAGCAGAGTCTGCCTCCAGGAGGCAGGAGATTAAAATGATGGAACTATCCAGTGCGTAGCGTGGACTGGAATTCTGTTAACTTCCCAATCATTTTGCTGCTGAAAAGGGGGCCACTCTGTACCTCCTTTAAACACAGCATAGGAGTCAGTGTAGATGTAAACAAGAGAGATATTCTGTACCTCAAGCTGGAAAACACTCCAAACAACTGTCAGCTCACCGGCCTGAGAGCTGCCTTCTCCCTCAGTAATAATTTGTTCACCAGCAGAAGTGGGGAGGCCTACTGGCCTGTATCTCCCCACCTTTCCCTCTCGTTTGGCAGAGGCATCAGCGAACCAAGAATTTTCTGATTGTTCAGGGGAGAAAGGAGTGGCTACTTTACTTACCAAGGCAGGTTTGTCATGGCTATTAGCCAAGCTCTCAGTTTCTTGTATTGCCAGATTTTTTAGAGCTCTTTCTGTTACTGAGAAGATGTTACAGTAATGTTCTATCTGGGCATACCACTTCCCAACTGAGGATCTCTGGGCCACCCCGTCAGGGGGAGGGGTCTCAATAGTGACTGAGATGTGTTTTCTCCAGAACGCTAATAATTCTAGAGCCTGTTGGATCTCTTTCCTGGATTCAGGCAATTTAATTTGATCCAGGGAGGTTAGAGTATCAGGTGGAATACATGTCATACTTCCTTTCCACCAAATTCCCAAAAACTTTACCTCCTGAGAAGGTTTTTGAATTTTCTCTGAGGAAATTTGCAAATCAGGGTTTTCCAAATGAGAGATTATTTTTTTGTTGGGTATCCCCCACTACTTTTATTTCGTCCCCTCCCACCAGAATATCATCAATGTATTGATAGACAGCTGTATTGTCAGGTTTGGGTATCTTTTCTAATTCCTGGGCTAAAGTGTGGTGGGCCGAAGTGGGGGAATGTTCAGACCCTTGGGAAAGCCCAGTGCAGGTGTACTGCTTTGGCTCAACTCCCAGAGCCTGTGGAGGAGATTGATTTGGTACATTGTTCAGAACTTGTGGAGAAGTTTGCTCGAGGGGTGCATCACTGATATAATCATATTCTATTTTAATCACAGGTTTCAAGTTGGGGCAGCAGTGTTGCCCACAATTTTTCATCAAAATTAGGTCTTTTTGAGAGTGTATTGGATTAATGTGAATAGCTTCCTTCTCCTGTGTTTCTTTTGGTGTTACACCCTAAGTTGAATTTTTGTCCCATTCTTCTTTTAAGGCAGCTTTTAACAAATTATTTTCATCTAGCAACAAATGGTTCTCATTCCTTTCTTGATATAATTCTTTTTGCAAAATTTGAACAAGATTTTGTAGAGAGTCTATAATTGTTCTTTCCTCATTTCTGCTCTCAGAGCGAGTTTCTATAGCTGCCGTAAGACAAGCTCCTAAAACCGAGCAGAGCATGGTTTTATTTTTGCCCAGTTTGAACTTTGACTCATGTTGCAAAGAATATATTCTATCAATCACATTCTCCAGATTAAACCAATTATTGTTCGCCCATTCCTCCCCACCTTGGGACGGTCTGCCCCTATATTTAGCTAATAGAGCACAAAATGCAGCTTTATCTGTTACAGTGGAATTCTCAGTCATTTTGTGAAGGGAAAAGTAAAAACCACAACGGGGAGGTCTATCTCTTAAGTTACCACACACAACGAAACAGCTTCCCCTGTGTGCCCCCCTTCGCTTCCCTGTGCGGGTGAAGAGACCAAACTACTTGGAAGGCAGTCCTTAGTTACAAAACACCGGGTTGTCTCTTAGCTACACCAAGCAGTCAAACATCATAAAAAACAACAACAACAGCGTCCCGCCTTTTGCACCAGTAGATCTTTTGTGAAATTCTGACGACAGAGCCCTCGAGCGAGTGTGGGGATGCTTTACACCAAGGTGTCTGCAGTCTGCGGGAAATCAGAATTACCCCCCTTGCTTTCTAGACAGGCTCACCCATTCAAGGTGGCCAGCTAGGTGCGGCTGGAGTAAGACTTCCTTCCCCTGCTACAGACTACAGACAACCTCGCATCCCTTCTGTCTGCCAGAAAATCCTGTCCGTGAGGCCAATTTAATGTCACGATCCTCTATTAATGCGGAGCGGGGCTCGTGATGGTTCTTTTGATCAGAAGGGTGCAAACAGGCAAAATGCAGGGGACAAAATCAGTTTATTCAACAACAGCAATGCATTTCATCAAATGCCGACAATTCAGTTACGGTAAAGGGGAGAGGTATAGGAAACAAAGTATAGGGAAAGGGGAAGGAAAGGAAGGGATGGGAAAATAGCTACCAACAGACGAGACGGGCGTCCTCGTGGGTCATCCGATAGACGAGTCTTCGTCCGTGGGGAGATCTCAGGGGTCTTCTCCAGGGGGTAGACGTGTCTTCCTCGGTGGAGAGATCTCAAAAGGTCTTTTCCAGAGGGTCGCTCTTTATAGTCCTTATCCAAAGCGAGCGGCCTCTGGCCAAGAGGTGGGAAGATTTATGGACCATTGTGTGGTGCTGCAGGAGACAGGTACGGTCAAGCAGTCCTCAGTTGGTACAACGCGACCTCTGGTTGGTGCCACGACAGCACAGTCCAGTGAACACAATACACCAGCACGCAGTCACGAGCATCCACCTTGGCCCGGCCGGCAAACCATTGTCGGGAGTCAGCCTGGGTGGGGGTCCTCGAGGTCTCCTTGCGACGGTCGGGAGGCAAAATCGAGGGGAACTTCGGACCGACCCTTACACGGAGGTGGCACTCCTTGCTTGCAAAGTAAATCTATGATTACTGTTATAGGACCAGAAGGAAAGAAAGCATTGATTCGCCCCTATCTGGTGCAGAAACCCATCACCGTGTGGGGAAGAGATTTGCTGTGTGCCTTGTTCGATTTTCCAGCTCTTTGCTCCATTCATTATCCAGCTAGTGACCCTGTGAGTGGAAGCCAGGAGACAGGCACCTGAACACGAAACTGCGCAGAATCACCGGGAGAAAACTGACTGCCAGGAACGGATCAAGAAAAAAGATGGAGTTGTATTATTATTTGTGCAGGTGTATGGTGTTTTTAACCTTTTGTTTTTATTTTTACAAGGAAGCTTTACTCATGTAGTTGGAGTGCCTTTACCAGAAGGTTTTGATAATGTTACTTTTGATAAATATTGGCCATATAATAATCATCACATTTTCCCCACCCCTAGCTCGAGACAACGAACTTAGATTGATAATTCTAGAGTTGATAAATCTGACCTTCAAAGAATTAGAAATTTTAGGCTCATTCACTATGGACAATTATAATTTGTTTCACTGTATAGGAAAAAATGGCTCTCATCTAAGCGTTGATCCTTATCACCCAGTTTATAGTAATATGACTTCTCGGTGTCATCAATCTAAGCTTCTTACATACGATGAACGTCACACAGATCCTTTTAACAAACTTCCTATTTGATTTCCTAAAGGAATTTGGCTCGTCTGTGGAGATAAATTTGATTAATATGAACAATTTCCTTCTCCTCTCTTTCTGTGGGTGTTTCAATCTGCCTTGATTTTTTGGCACATTCTTCTCTTAGGGCAGCTCATAACAAACGATTTTCATTCCTTTCTTCATCTAATTGTTTTTACAAAATTTCAACTAAGTTTTGTAAAGAATCTACGATTGTGTTTTCCTCGCTTCCTCGCTTAGGGCGAGTTTCTACGGCAGCTACAAGAGTGTCCTAGGGTGATGTTATGGTGTTTGTATCTCCAATCGTGTGTCCTGATTATGTTTGGTATTATGTCCTGTGCTTCCAGGACTGAGTCTGAGAGTGAAGCTTTGTTTTGTCTTGTTATCAGCCGGCTCACCTCCCCCATGGTCTATGTTTAGGAGAGGTTTTAGCTCGGTTTGTCTGCTTGCTTGCCTGCTTGCTTGCCTGCTTGCTCGCTTCTGCCTCTTTTTCTTTCCTTCGCTTTGCCCTTGCTTTTTCCTTATTAGTTAGTTCAGCTAGGCAGTCCAACTTTTTCCCTGGACTGTTTTCTCTTCCACTCCGTCCCCTCCCTCTCCTGGATACCATCTGAACCTGTTCCGGACGGGGACCTGGGAAACCCCAAGAAACACCGGGAGTCTACACTCTGTCACCGGCAGCAGTCATCCCCAGCGCCAGAGACTGATAACTGAGCGACCACTCGCCAGAGAGACTGAGTTTGTCATCCCTTCAGAACGGTGAAAGAGTTTTTTTTGTCAGCTGGTGTTGTCTTTTTTCCCTGTGCTGGGGAGTGTCTTGCTTGTTAAATAAACAGGTTTTTTCTCCCACTCTTCTCCGAGGAAATTCTTCCCGAACCCGGTGGGGTGGGGGGGAGGAGTCGTGGGGTTTGCTGTCTGGGGGCTCCTTCTGGAGGTTTTCCCCCCAAATTTGCCCAAAACCAGGACAAATAAATTGGCGCCCAACTCGAGGCTCGAGAAAGTGGGAAAAAACCCTGTTCTAATAATAATTTGGTTCAAATTCTTTTGTGTTGGTATAGAGCAGTTATTGGCTATGTTGTTGGAATTCATGTCTTTTGGGGTGGAGGCCTGCATGGGTTTTTGGTCCCTAGGGTTTTTTGAAGTCTTAATACCTTTGTGGTCCCTGGGTTTATTTGCTTATCCAGAAATAGCTCTGGTATTGTCCCTAATGCGTAATTTCTGTAGCAGAGGGGCATTGACCAAAATATCCATCGGGCTGGGCTTGGTTTTAATGGCCTGCAGGAGATTTATAAAGGTGCTGGAATCTGTTCCAGGAATGTATGGTTCTTGGTTGTGGTTGTGCACTCAGTTTGTTAGAGGAGAAGCAGGGGATGAGGCTTTTCAGCCTTTGTTCTCCTTCTTCTCCTCTGAATTTGTTACATCCTTATTAGAGAATGTTCAGTTCCCCCTGAGTGTTAAAGAGACCATCTTTCTGGTGTTTAATATAGTAAGCTTTCTCTATACAGTCTGCAGTTTCTCTAGAATGAGAGCTGAGATTTCTAGAGGGGCTGAGACCCCTGACCCCAGAGTAGAGCCAGGCGTGAGGAATCCTGAATGGTGTGGGAAATGGGAGGATATGGGCCAAATCTTAAAGGAATTTTCTGACCCTACATCCTGGGATTTTCCATGTGAACAAATTCAGAACCCAGCTGAGGTGGCAAAGTACCTGAAAGAGAAGTGCCATGGTAATTCTAAGGAGAAGATCATTGCAGTGAGCTGGGCCCTGGCATATGCTTACCGTACCCTGCTAGATACTGTAGGGCAGCAGACAGAGGAAGGGGGACAGGCAGATAAATCAGCCACTATCCCAGTCACTCAGGCTGCAGCCAACACCCCAGGCTCGAGGCCAACAACTACACCAGACAGTGAGCCTAAGCCAGCAGCTAAACCTGTCAGTAAGCCTCAACCAATGGCTGTTGCTACCAGCACGAGAAGTGGAAAGTGCACAGACAAGACTGATCGACCAGTGGATGATGATGATGATGATGATGCAGGAGAAGGACCCTCGACGCCTCCTGACATAAAACCAGGAGTCAAAGCAACTGGTAAAAGATCAGAGGCCAATATTGAGTCTTTTTCCCTAAAGGACCTCCGTGGCCTAAGAAAGGATTACACCTGACGACCTGATGAGTCTATAATTAGTTGGTTGGTCCGTCTTTGGGATGCTGCAGGCGAGGCTACAATTCTGGATGGCACTGAAGCCAGGCATTTGGGATCCCTGTCACATGATCCTGTCATCGACCAAGGAATGATGAGAGGGCCTAACCCTCACAGCCTCTGGGCACGGGTCCTGGACAGTGTAGCACAAAGATACCTGTGTGCAGATGATCTTTATATGCAGCAGACCCACTGGAAGACGATAGAACAAGGGATCCAACGCCTGAGAGAAATGGCAGTGGCAGAGATTATCTTCTCAGATGACATAACAACTAGGAATCCGGACTTGGTACCATGTACATCTGTGATGTGGCGAAAACTTGTACGACTTGGGCCCCATGAATACGCTTCTGCTTTAGCAATAATGAAGCGGGACGAGAGGGATGAGACCGTGCTTGATATGGCAAAGAAGCTCCGAGCATATGCAGATGCTGTGCATGGCCCAACACATGCCAGAATTGCAGCTGTGGAAACACGTCTGCAGAAATTAGAAGACAAGATAGAGGAGAATCATAAAAGACTCAGGGAGGAGATTAAAGAGGACCTTCTCCAAATCTCAGCAGTACAAATTAGAGGCCCTGGTATCCAACGCAGACGTTCCCCTGATGGGGAGAGGAGGTACACCCCACGAGCTGAGCTGTGGTTCTTCCTACGTGATTGCGGAGAAAACATGAGGAGATGGGATGGAAAATCTACTGCTGCTCTGGCACAACGGGTGCGTGAATTGAAGGAAGGCAAGACCCAAAGAGGAAGTTCCACCAAAAGGAGAGCAGCTCCAGTTGCCCGTAGCCAAGCTGCCAGGTATGATGATGATGATATATCTGATCCCCTTGAAGGAACCTCTAAGACATATGCCCAAGGAAAGAAGGATAAACAGGCTTAGAGGGGCCCTGCCTCTAGCCAGGGAGAGGCGAGGGAAAATCGTGTCTTCTGGACTGTGTGGATTCGTTGGCCTGGCACATCGGAACCACAAAAGTATAAAGCTTTGGTTGATACTGGTGCCCAATGCACATTAGTCCCATCAAGATATGTGGGGGCAGAATCTGTTTCTATTGCTGGTGTGACAGGTGGATCACAGGACTTTACCTTGGTGGAAGCTGATGTGAGCTTGACTGGACATGAATGGAAAAAACATCCTATTGTGACTGGCCCAGAGGCCCCATGCATTTTGGGCATAGATTACCTCCGAAGGGGGTATTTTAAAGATCCAAAAGGATTCAGGTGGGCATTTGGGATAGCAGCTGTGGTGACAGAGGGCATCCAGCAATTGAACACCTTGTCTGGACTGTCTGAGAATCCAAGTACTGTAGGACTTCTGAAAGGAGAAGAGCAAAAGGTACCAATTGCCACTTCCATAGTGCATCGCCGACAATACAGAACAACTCGAGATGCTGTGGTTCCCATCCATAAAATGATCCGTGAGCTGGAGAGCCAAGGGGTGGTCAGCAAAACCCACTCACCCTTCAACAGCCCCATCTGGCCTGTGCGTAAATCTGAAGGAGAATGGAGATTGACCGTAGACTATCGTGCATTGAATGAGGTGACTCCACCGCTGAGCGCTGGCGTGCCGGACATGCTGGAACTGCAGTACGAGCTGGAGTCCAAGGCAGCAAAGTGGTACGCCACTATCGATATCGCCAATGCATTTTTCTCCATTCCTCTGGCAGCAGAGTGCAGGCCTCAGTTCGCTTTCACATGGAGGGGAGTGCAGTACACCTGGAATCGACTGCCCCAGGGGTGGAAGCACAGTCCTACTATCTGCCATGGACTGATCCAGACTACACTAGAAAAAGGTGAGGCTCCAGAACATTTACAATATATTGATGATATCATTGCGTGGGGGAACACAGCAGCAGAAGTGTTCAAGAAAGGAGAGAGAATCATCCAAATCCTCCTGGAAGCCGGCTTCGCCATCAAGAAGAGTAAAGTTAAGGGACCTGCTCGAGAGATCCAGTTCCTGGGAGTGAAGTGGCAAGATGGACGACGTCAGATTCCTACTGATGTCATCAACAAAATCACAGCTATGTCCCCACCAACCAACAAGAAGGAGACACAAGCTTTCTTAGGCGCCATAGGTTTTTGGAGGATGCACATTCCTGAGTACAGTCAGATCGTGAGCCCTCTTTACCTGGTCACCCGCAAGAAGAACGATTTCCATTGGGGCCCTGAGCAGCAACAAGCTTTTGCCCAGATAAAGCAGGAAATTGCTCATGCAGTAGCCCTTGGCCCAGTCAGGACGGGACCAGATGTGAAGAATGTGCTCTACTCTGCAGCCGGGAACCATGGTCTGTCCTGGAGCCTGTGGCAGAAGGTGCCTGGTGAGACTCGAGGCCGACCATTAGGATTTTGGAGTCGGAGCTACAGAGGGTCTGAAGCTAACTACACCCCAACAGAGAAGGAGATCTTGGCCGCCTACGAAGGGGTCCAAGCAGCCTCAGAGGTGGTTGGCACAGAAGCACAACTCCTTCTGGCACCCCGACTACCAGTGCTGGGGTGGATGTTCAGAGGAAAGGTTCGCTCAACCCACCATGCCACCAGTGCTACATGGAGCAAGTGGATTGCCCTCATTACACAGCGCACCCGGATTGGAAAACTGAATCGCCCTGGGATTTTGGAAGTAATTACAAATTGGCCTGAAGGTGAAAGTTTTGGTGTCACAGATGAGGAACAAGAACCAGTGACACGGGCTGAAGAAGCCCCACCATATAACCAACTGCCAGCAGAGGAAACACGCTATGCTCTATTCACCGACGGTTCCTGTCGCATTGTGGGGATGAATCGGAGGTGGAAAGCAGCCGTATGGAGCCCCACGCGACGGGTAGCAGAGGCCACTGAAGGAGAGGGTGGATCCAGTCAACTTGCTGAACTCAAAGCGGTTCAACTGGCCTTAGACATTGCAGGAAGAGAGAAGTGGCCAAAGCTTTACCTTTATACCGATTCATGGATGGTAGCCAATGCTCTGTGGGGATGGTTGGAGAGATGGAAAGAGGCTAACTGGCAGCGTAGAGGAAAACCAATTTGGGCTGCTGAAGAGTGGAAAGATATCGCTACCCGGTTAGAGAAATTACCTGTGAAGGTTCGCCATGTAGATGCCCATGTTCCCAGAAGTAGGGCTAATGAAGAGCAGAAAAACAATCAGCAGGTAGATCAGGCTGCAAAGATAGGGGTGTCGAAGATAGACCTTGATTGGGAACACAAGGGAGAGTTGTTCCTGGCTCGATGGGCCCATGATGCCTCAGGTCATCAGGGCAGAGATGCCACATATAAGTGGGCACGAGACCGAGGGGTGGATCTAACCATGGACAGTATTTCTCAAGTTATCCATGACTGTGAGACATGCGCTGCCATCAAGCAAGCCAAGCGGATGAAGCCCCTCTGGTATGGGGGGCGGTGGTCCAAGTACAAATATGGAGAGGCCTGGCAGATTGACTACATCACACTGCCCCAGACACGCCAAGGCAAGCGCTATGTACTGACCGTGGTGGAAGCCACCACTGGATGGTTGGAGACCTACCCTGTGTCTCACGCTACAGCCCGTAACACCATCCTGGGCCTTGAAAAGCAGGTCCTTTGGAGGCATGGCACCCCTGAGAGGATTGAGTCAGACAATGGGACTCATTTCAAGAATAGCCTTATCAACACTTGGGCTAGGGAACATGGCATTGAGTGGGTGTACCATATCCCCTACCATGCACCAGCTGCAGGGAAAGTGGAAAGGTACAATGGACTGTTAAAAACCACCTTGAGAGCATTGGGTGGGGGATCATTCAAAAACTGGGAGCAGCATTTAGCAAAGGCCACTTGGCTAGTTAACACCCGGGGTTCCACCAACCGAGCGGGCCCTGCCCAGTCTGAGTCCCTGAATATGGTAGATGGAGACAAAGTCCCAGTGGCACATATCAGAGGTTTGTTAGGGAAGGCAGTTTGGATCAATTCTGCCCCGAGTACAGACAAACCCATTCGTGGGATTGTCTTTGCTCAAGGACCAGGTTGTACATGGTGGGTAATGCAGAGAGATGGAACAACACGATGTGTGCCTCAGGGAGATCTGATTGTGGGGTGAGGCAGCATGAGACAGAAGGAAATATGTAAGTGTCAAAGGTCTGAGCAAGTGAGATAGAAGGAAATGTGTAAGTGTCGAAGGTTTGAGCAAGTGAGATGGAAGAAAATGTGTCCGAGTAAGTGAAAGATGGAAATTTCTACTTGCTGAAGTTTTTACATGCTGTTTAGTATGTTCACGATATGGAGATAAGGGGTGGAATGTCCTAGGGTGATGTTATGGTGTTTGTATCTCCAATCGTGTGTCCTGATTATGTTTGGTATTATGTCCTGTGCTTCCAGGACTGAGTCTGAAAGTGAAGCTTTGTTTTGTCTTGTTATCAGCCGGCTCACCTCCCCCATGGTCTATGTTTAGGAGAGGTTTTAGCTCGGTTTGTCTGCTTGCTTGCCTGCTTGCTTGCCTGCTTGCTCGCTTCTGCCTCTTTTTCTTTCCTTCGCTTTGCCCTTGCTTTTTCCTTATTAGTTAGTTCAGCTAGGCAGTCCAACTTTTTCCCTGGACTGTTTTCTCTTCCACTCCGTCCCCTCCCTCTCCTGGATACCATCTGAACCTGTTCCGGACGGGGACCTGGGAAACCCCAAGAAACACCGGGAGTCTACACTCTGTCACCGGCAGCAGTCATCCCCAGCGCCAGAGACTGATAACTGAGCGACCACTCGCCAGAGAGACTGAGTTTGTCATCCCTTCAGAACGGTGAAAGAGTTTTTTTTGTCAGCTGGTGTTGTCTTTTTTCCCTGTGCTGGGGAGTGTCTTGCTTGTTAAATAAACAGGTTTTTTCTCCCACTCCGAGGAAATTCTTCCCGAACCCGGTGGGGTGGGGGGGAGGAGTCGTGGGGTTTGTTGTCTGGGGGCTCCTTCTGGAGGTTTTCCCCCCAAATTTGCCCAAAACCAGGACAAAGAGAAGCTCCCAAAACCGAGCAGAGTACGGTTATCTTGTTGCCCCGTCTGAACTTTGATTCATGTTGCAAAAGAACATATTCTATCAATGGTATTTTCTAGATTAAACCAATTTTTGTTGGCCCATTTTTACCCACCTTGGGACCGTCTGCCCCTATATTTAGCTAATAGAGCACAAAATGCAGCTTTATCTGTTACAGTGGAATTCTCAGTCATTTTGTGAAGGGAAAAGTAAAAACCACAACGGGGAGGTCTATCTCTTAAGTTACCACACACAACGAAACAGCTTCCCCTGTGTGCCCCCCTTCGCTTCCCTGTGCGGGTGAAGAGACCAAACTACTTGGAAGGCAGTCCTTAGTTACAAAACACCGGGTTGTCTCTTAGCTACACCAAGCAGTCAAACATCATAAAAAACAACAACAACAGCGTCCTGCCTTTTGCACCAGTAGATCTTTTGTGAAATTCTGACGACAGAGCCCTCGAGCGAGTGTGGGGATGCTTTACACCAAGGTGTCTGCAGTCTGCGGGAAATCAGAATTACCCCCCTTGCTTTCTAGACAGGCTCACCCTTTCAAGGTGGCCAGCTAGGTGCGGCTGGAGTAAGACTTCCTTCCCCTGCTACAGACTACAGACAACCTCGCATCCCTTCTGTCTGCCAGAAAATCCTGTCCGTGACACCAATTTACCCTCACGATCCGCTTGATACGGGGCGGGGCTCGTGATGGTTCTTTTGATCTCAAAGGTGCAAACAGGCAAATGGCAGGGGACAAAATGAGTTTTTTCACAGCAATGCATTTTTTTTAGATGGCAACAACTCAGTTGCGATCGAGTAGAGAGATATAAGAAACAAAGTACAGAGAGAAAAAGAGAGAGGGAAGGGAAAATAGCTACCAGCAGAGGAGACGGACGTCCTCGTGGTCCTCGGCCAATAGACGGGTCTTCATCCGTGGGGAGTGTAACGAGTTTCTGGAAACCTCCGGGTGCCTTTAAGGGCTCCTACGCTGTTGGGCTTGTTCTCCTTTTTAAAAAAGCGAAGCAGCTAACGGTTGCTGTAAAGTTATTTCTTGTAGAACTGCATCAGTCTCAAAGGCAAAAACAGAGCAAAGCAAAGGCATTAAAGCAATGGCATAAAGCCACGGCATGAAGCCCCGGCTCTCCCCGAGGCGTGTTCTTTTATAGAAACTTCCAAGCAAGCTAAGACACAAACTCGGACCGCTACTCCTTAACCTATTAGAATTGTAGTTTTTTAGCACGCTAGGCTACGTATAAACTACGCACGTGGCCTATCTTGTTTTAACTGAAAAATGTAAGCAATATTCTTGACTATTGTATCTGAAGCTAGGTTCTTGGAGCCCTTAAGGAAACACTAGCATGTTTTTTAACCTTCACTAGAGCATGTGCTACTTCTCAGGCATCTAAGATCTTTTACTCTCTAAAAGCACTTAAAACTTATTTTATTTACTTACTTATTTACTCGCTCCATCTATTCATTTACTCATCCCATTTACTCACTTTACTCATTCCAATGAGCCTTTTGTCCCTTTTATTGTATCCTGGCTTACCTTTCATAGAAATTTGCCCATCTAGAATTAAAGATGCCTCAATTGTTTTAATAATTACCTTACCTTTAGCTGTTTCTTTTGCCTTTCTGTCCATGTCTTGAGTTTGAGTTGCTAATTTGAATAAACTTATTTTTCTTGTTGTGAGACAGAACCAGGAGTAAGAGAGCAAGGCAGGCCTAAAACTTGAGAGAGTATAAAAGAAAATTTATTAACTACACAAACAAAAAGAGAGGAAAAAAAAATTTTTTTCAGAATAAGAGTTTTTAGATCACTCCTTCCCTCCCTCTCCCAATCTTCACAACAACAAAACAAACATATAACAAATACTTCGGTCAGTGCCCAATTTAGTCTTTCTCAGTTCACTTCTGGAGAAAGAAGCTTCTTCTTGTGGAAGTTGTAGGGATTTTTCCCACAAGAAGGAAAAAACCAGTTCTCTTGTGGTTTTATCTTTCACGATTTGCATCCGCCCGGGAACCTGCAACCGTGACGCTCCTCCCAACTCTACAACCGTCCCAAAGTTGTAGATGTGGGCCATGTCTGTCTCACGGGGTATTACTTTTAAGAATGAAATGTTTGACAGCAAAGATTCTCTTTGTCTCCTTTTTCTCTGCTCAGGCTTCATCTTCAGAAAACCAAAATCCCCTTCTTTTCTCAGGACAGAAATTCTCAACACAGGTGCTTTTTAGTCAAATCATCTATTAAATGGAACATTTCCATCCCCCCATGTCTCTTTCCATGGTTTATAGGAATATTCAGTACATCAGTTCATTCCTACGATTTCACAAAAAGATTTTCAGCCATTTCAGCATCTTCTCATTCTCTTTCCATCTTAAAAACTTAGCTCTTACATCACTGACTTCAGAAATCTTCTTATTCCCTTTCATATTCAAAGGAAAGGCTGGAGGCTTTGCAAATCTTATCTGAGCACTAAAGAATTAAAGTTTAACACAACTACAAGAGTTGGGCCAGGCTCAGGCCGAGCTGGGAGGCAGCTGAGGTGTTAATCAGCCTTTCTGGGGCTGGGCTACAGCCCCACACTGCTCATGGCCACCCGGGCAGGCCCGGCCCGTCCGGCGGCAGCAAGAGTCAGCCTCCCCCCACGCCAGAGCCGCAGGCCCGTGGAGGAGGAAGCCGTGAAGGTCTTATCACACAACTTTTTCTCCCCCTGGCCATCGGGTCCCCCTCGTTGGCAAACGGGGCCCAAGCGGCCTCCCGAGCCTCCCCCCCCCCCGCATGGGGGAGAGGGAAGCTCGGGTTGATGTTACCTGCTCAGCCGCCGGAAGACAAAGAGGGTCGGTTCCGGATTACCTTCCTCAAAATGTGTGTTCACGGGGCGAACTAACTTTCTCTAATTGGCTGTTGCAGGTATCCCAACCCCCACAGAGGAAATTCCCTTAGGAAGAATGTCTTCTGAGTTTCTTCTTCCTAAGTCAACCTATCACAGTCCACCAGCTCATTTCCTTTTTCCAATTCAGAGCTCACTTTTTGGTGTATACATGTTGTTTTTTTCCTTCAGCTAGCTCTAAGGCCCGGGTTAAGGTGATTATTTCAGCCTTCTGTGCAGAGGTATTTGTTGGCAATGGTCCGGACTCTATCACCTCTCTATTGTGGTAACTGCATACCTAGCATGTCTTTTTCCACTGATGCTGTAGCTGCTCCCATCGGTGAACCAGGTCTCGGCGTCCCCGAGAGGGGTGTCCTTCAGATCCGGGCGACTGGAGTAAGCGGCTTCAGTGGTCTCCAGGCAGTCACGGATCACTGGTTCTCCCATACTCCTGCTGAGGAAAGAAGCTGCATTGACGGTGTTAGTTACCACAATTTCAACATCATCTTATTCTGTTAGTATGGCCTGGTACTTTAGAAATTTTTGTGGGGAAAGCCAACGTCTTCCTTTCACCTCTGGGACTGCAGACGCCGTGTGGGATACTGCCACGGTCATCTTCTGGCCTAGGGTGAATTTGCGTGCCTCTCGGATGTTCAGTGCTACCGCTGCAACAGCTCTCAGGCACCCTGGCCACCCCTTGGCTGCCGCGTCCAGCTGTTTGGAGAGGTAGGCGACTGCCCTCCGGTACGGGCCCGGGTCTTGCGCTGGTATTCCCAGAGCAATCCCCTGCTATTCGTGAGAAAACAGAAAGAGCTGTTTACTCACATCTCGAAGTCCCAGGGCCGGAGCTGACATGAGAGCCCTCTTTAGTTGGTCAAAGGCTCGTGTTGCTTCTTTCATCCACTGGAGATCTCTGCTTCCTTTTGTAATCAAGGTATATAGGAGTTTGACTAACAGCCCATAATTGTAAATCCACAGTCTGCACCACCCTGTCATGCCCAAGAAGGTTCTCAGTTCTTTCACCGCTTGGGGTGTTGCGGTCTGGCGTATTGTTTCCTTGCGATCCCGTCCCAAGGTTCTTTGTCCAGCACTAATCTCATAGCTCAAATAGACAACTGTTCATGTCACCATCTGGCCTTTCTTCTGGGATACCCCTGTAGACCCCCAAAAAATTTAGGAGGCTTACCGTCCACTCCATACATGCTTCTTGAGTTTCAGTAGCTATCAGGAGGTCGTCCACATACTGTAGCAGCTGTCCCTCTTCTGATGGAGCTTCCCAGGATTCTAGATCTTTTACCAGCTGTTCTCCAAATATGGTAGGGGAGTTCTTGAGCCCCTGGGGTAGTACGCACCACGTGAGCCGAGTTTTACGTCCAGTTTTGGGATTTTCCCATTCAAATGCAAAAATTTTCTGGCTGGTTTCATGGAGAGAAAGGTAAAAGAAAGCATCCTTTAAATCTAAAAAAGTAAACCGGGTTAGTTTGGATGTTAAACGAGTTAACAAGGTGTAGGCGTTGGCTACCGCCGGTAACAGCTCGCAAATCTTGTACTAACCTGTACGATCCATCGGGCTTTTTTACAGACAAAATAGGAGTATTAAAATCAGATTGACATTTTTTAGTAGTCCTATTTGCAAAAAGTTCTTAATTACTGGACCAATCCCTTCCCTACTTTCCTTTTTTAAGGGGTATTGTCTAATTTTAACCGGTTGTTTTCCTTCTTTAAGCCAGATTTGTACAGGCAGAGCATTCTTTGCTCTCGCCGGTATATTGGAGGCCCACACCCCAGGGAGCAGCTGATCTATTATTTTCTTAATAATTTCTTCTTTGTTTTCAGCCGCAATATCTTTGGTTATTAGCATTAAATTTAACAGTCCCACGTATTGCTGATCATTTACCTCCAAACTAATTTCCCCAGTTTTGAATATTATTTTTGCTTTTAATAGTTCCAATAGATTCTTACCCAAAAGCGCTAATGGAGCATAGGGCGTACGTAAAAACCTGTGAATTCCCCATTGTTTCCCAAACTTATATTTCAATGGGCTACAAAAATAAGCCCTTTCAGATTGGCCAGTTGCCCCCTTTACCGTGACATAATCATCTGTTATTGGTATTAAGGCTTTATTTAGCATTGAATATGTTGCTCCCGTGTTTATCAAAAGTTTTTTTTTCTTTGTTCCCTACTTTTATTGCATCCGGAGGGTCTCCTAGGGTAAGATCCTCTGCTCTGTTCCTCTTTTCAGTCTCCTCTTCTTTGATCATCACCTTTTCTTCCTTCTGGATACCGAAGTTGAAATAGAAATTGCTTTGACTAGAGCAGGGGATGGAACATATGCCGGAGTCGGGATAGAAGAAGAAATCTCAGGAGGTGGAGTGGGACCGGAGCGGGGGATGGGACATAGAAATTTCAGGAGGTGGAATGAGGGAATAGGAGCTGAAGCAACTCTAGCTGGCTTTTTTTTTTTTTCAGAAGTAGAAGGTAAAGCAGGAGTTGAGGTTAATAACCGTCTTAAATTTGCTTCCCCTCTCACCCCCCTTTGCCTTTTAGCGGGTGGTTCAAACAAATTCCCCGGTTCTTATTCCAGAGGGTTAGCTGGATACACCTTATCAGGGTGTGCGCAGCGTCGGTTTACGGAGCACGTACTGCAACATTATTTTAATTTAGTCTCGTTGTCTTTTTCTAAGACCGATACCAAGGGGTCAGAGGGGGCTCTGGGTCCACAATCTTTCTGTCACTCAGGGTGATTCAGGAGAGAAAAAACCAAAAAAACCCCCAAACGCTCAGCGTAAGTCGCCTCCTCCCATTTCCGTGTCTCAAAAATAACATAAGCCGTAACAAAGTTTCATTATGTAAATGTCCAGCTGAGGGCCACCTGGCTCCCCCCTCAAGTTATAAAGCGGCCACCATTGTGTACAAAACTTTTCAAGGGTCTTTTGGTTCTCTGAGCCTCCGTGCCCCGCTAGCTCCTTCCCATGTGCCAAAACGCACCCCAAAGGACTGGTTTTAGGGATCTCTTTACTCTGGTTAGTTCCCGTCATCCCTCCTTAACAAAACCGGTACCTCTGCTTTAGTTCTTATTATCTTGTCCTTTGCTTCTTGTCCTGCTTTTCACTCAGCAAGACAAGATCCTTGCAATCCTTTCCTAGACTTTTTCTTACAGCCCACAGCTCGGGTACTAAATGTAACTTTCCACTTACCAGCTCCATCAAGGAGCTGTTGTTTACATTTACTGTGCTGGTTAGCAGAAGAACGATAGTAATAGCACCCAGGCACGAGGCCAACCTCTAGATGCACCAAAAACTGCAGGAAAATTCTTACAAATACAAGCTATTTCATTCACTCTTTCTTAACTCTCTAAATTTTCCACAGCTCCCAATCCAAAGCCACAAGTCCTCCAGCAGATGTCCGATATAAACTTTTAAAATATGTTCTCTTATTCCTCCTGTCTGTCCACTAGTTCACTGAATTCACAAACTCCCGTGGGTCAAGCCCAAACCACTGAGGTAAAGGAATTGCTTCTATTCATCCGGTTAGATTGGATCCTTACACTGACGCTGCTCTTATTCTGATTTCAACAATCTGCAAACACAGCCTCTGTACTTAAAATCATATTCATGCCTCATTTCCTAATAAACTCTTTCACTCGGGCTGTGCTTCCCTTATAACTTTTTGCACAAGTCAAAAGGCAGTATTGCCTCAGAAATACAGTTAGAGTGAATATACTGTCTTTGGTAACCACAACGCACGCACCACGGTAACAGCAGGGAGGGAGTTTTTAAGGGTTTCACGCACCCCACTCGCCTCGTTTTTCCCCGGCCGTTTCAGTCGCCCGAGAACTGAACCGCGGGTCCAAACTCCCACTCGCTTCCTGCTAAAAGCACATCTCAAACGAGCTCTCTTTCCCACTCGCTCTCACGATCAGGACACACTCACACGGTTCAAGAACCGTACGCCAGGATTTTGCCTTTACGAGCGCTAGCCCCGCAACGCTAGGGAACAAAGCCCTCTACGGCACAACGAATGGCAAAATCTACTGCCTGACAGAATCGGAGATAGATAAGGATTTGACCGATGTGTCCCAAACCGAGCTGCAGGAGCTATTGGTCAGAGAGCTGAGCAACCTGAACTTTCAAGCAATCGCAAGCGCTTGCCTGTGAACATTTATAACGGTATTTAAGGCGCGGTCAGAACAAGAAAGTGCTTTTTATCACTCGGATCATAGAGTCCCGCGTCTCGGTCTCGGGCACGGCCTCCGTCAAGATGACGGGAGGGATTTTTGTTTCACGGGGAAAAGGGCTACCATTTGGGCCCGGCGCTCCGCGCACGAGACCGAGATTCCGCCCGCCAAAATGCCGAACGGATCGGGATTTCTGCCGGACACAAGCTGCGGCCACTTAGAACCCCGGCTCCCTTTGGAGCCACCAAAGCCTTCTCAAAACCGATACCGGGAGACTGGGGAAGCGAGGATTTTTTCACAGGGAAAAGGACCGCCATTCGTCTCCAGCTCTCCGTGCCCAGGACCGAGATGTTTCACGCTACAATGCCGATCGGACCGGCATTTCTTCGACGCAAAGTGCCACCGCTTAAAACCCCGGCTATTCCTCGAGTGCCGAAAGCCTCCTCTAAATAGGCGTTACGAAACCGGTGAAGCGAGGTTTATTTCACAGACAAATAGGCCACCGTTCGCGTCCGGGGCCCTGCCCCCCGAGACCGAGCTAAAACGCCGCACGGATCGGGATTCGTGCCGGACCCGAGCTGCCGCCGATTAGAAACTCGGCCGTCTTTGGTGTGACGAACACCTCCTCCAAACTCGCATCGGGAAACTGGGAACGTGAGTTTTGTTTCAGAGAGAAAAGCGCCGATGTTCTCGTCCAGGGCCCGTGCCCGAGACCGGGCTTCCGCCCGCTAAAATTTCAAACCGATCGGGATTTCTCTCTGACTCGTTTAGCCACCGTTTAGAACCCTCGATGACTTTGGAGCGACAAACGACTCCCCCAAACTCATATTAGCAAACCGGGAGGATGAGTTTAGTTTCACGGGGAAAAGGCCCACAGTCGCCATTTACGGCTTTGCTTCCGCTTGCTAAAATTCTGAAGGAATCGGCATTTCTCTCACGCCCGAGCCGCCGTCACTTACGAGCCTTGCTGCCTTTGGAACGTGAAACAACTGTTCCCAACTGAAGACTGGGGAACTGGGGGTGAGTTTTGCTTCACAGAGAATTTTCATTTTTACTGTTTCTATTTATAATATAGATAACCCTAAATGGAGGTGTCTGTGAGACTTAGGCCATTCATCTCATTCCTTTCTAGTCCCAACTGCTTAGTCACATTTGCTGCACTGCTTAGCAATTGCTAAGGGGCAATTATGCAGCTTAATAAATTACCTGAGTTATTTAGCTATGCTGATGAAACACAAAGTTTTATTTCTGACCTGATTTCTGCCCTTTTTCTCAAAGCAGTTGTTGCCCAAAGGAAAGTGCTTTCATTTCCCTGAAAACTTTTCTTTTATATTGAGAAAAGACTCACCTTTTTCTCCTTGAATTTCCTCCTCTTGAATTCAAGTCAGGAGAGCCAAACAGCTGCAGCTCTTCTGAGGCCTTTTATCCCTGGTGGGATTTGCTCCTCCTCTTCCTGGGTGTGCCAGGCGGGGCCCAATCAGGGGTATATTAACCCCAGGTTTTGCTGAGGGCCTTCATTCCCTCTCAGGGATCAGCTAGGATAAGGGCTCTCCTGCCACTTCTGTGAAAAGGCTGTTTTTCCTTATCTCAGCTTGTTTTCAGGAAATGCTTTTAGGTATCTAAAGCAGCAAAGGCTTTGAAGATTTAGTGAAGAAAACAGCATCAAAAACAGTGAGTATTTGCATCAATGATTTTGGGTTGTGTGTTCAGAGGTGGTAAAGAGCTTTCGGTTTTGTTTTTGTAGGAGGAACACAACTTCCGGAAATTCCAGGTAGCGTCCGGTACTGCACTTGAGATTTTTTCGACTCACTTGAAGCTGACACCTCCTCGGGAACCGGCTGCCAGACCTGGTTCAGTGCTCTGAAGACCCCTCTAAAAGCATTACAGGAGTCCGTGATGAAGCCTTCACCTTCTCCTTTTTGAGGGTGCCATCCAGCGTGCCTTCCACAAAGGCAGAGGACTTGCGGTGAGACCGGGATGTCGGGAGGAGGAGGGTGGGTCAACTCCATTTTCAGCCACGCCTCATCACTTTCTCTCTTCTTAAGCCAGGCATACCCTCTGACGGTGGCTTCAGCCTCTGAGAGCTGTTGAAGCTTACGTCCCGAACAGCCGGGCTTTCTCTGGACACGGTGAGTAAGGGAATTGTCAGGTTTTGGCCAATGAGTTTCTTAGCACAAGCAGTGATGTTTCCTTTTCTTTATTCTAGCTGACTCAGAAACATCAGCCCGGTGACCGCAGGAACCTCCCAGAGGGCGGGGCCTCCTTCCTTCCCAGCAGACCCGGATTCTCATCCCCGGACTTCGGAGAGATAAGTGGAGGGCTGCCAACACATAGGGGGTGGGAGCGAGGTGGTGGGTGTGGACGTTTTAGGGGGGATCTCGGAGGCAGATTTGCAGATGGGGACGTCCAGGAAGCGGCCCCTTAGGCCCCATAAAGATGATCTGTTTGATCGCAGCGCCGAGGCACGCAGGGCAGAGCAGTCTCCGTGGGTGTTGCTTCACTTGTCTCTCGTGCTTTTCGTGTCTTTTGTCTGTCTTATGTCGCACCTGTTTTTCTCTAGCCCTTTGAGGGGCATCCCGGAATCCCCGGGGTCCCTCTTAACCTCTCCGATCTCTGTATTCATCGGCCAGGTGCCAGCGCCTTTTAATTTTCGGCCGGGGAGCTCAGATATCAGAATCTTATCTCTCAATAGTAGCATCCGGTCTGTCTTTTCAGGTCTTGTTCTGAGCTGTATTGACAGCCCTAGCCCTCACAGATCCATTACAAGGAATTAGGACTTTGAAAACATAGGGGGAGCATCGTGACCCCAGGATTCTCAGGCATCCATCTTTGCTCTCGTTGCGATAAATCATCGTGCTAGCATCTTCTTCCAGGCTCATCGGCTGGCTCTCGGTCTCCTCTCGGTCATCTTCTTTTGCATCCTCTCGGTCCTCGGGGTCATTCTTCCCCCCGAGTGTTTTTTCCTCCCCGTGTCGTCCCCTCGTTCGTCCAGTCCCGTGTCACGGGTGCCTGCACATATTCGGCCCGGAGCTGCTCTGCCCTGCCGCCTTGTTCGGGCATAGATCCCGGAGGACGAGTCCCGGGTACTCGCAATCTGAGAAGGGGGGTGTAGTTGTGCTCTAGGTGTTATCTGTAGAGTGAGCCAGGATGTGTAGTGGTCTTAATGTCTCCTGCAGGGCTCTGACTTTTGTCCTTACTTCCTTTCAGATGCAGATGGATTAAATCGGAGTCAGAGGGCCCATCCTCTGGGAGGGGGCTCCCCCTGGAGGTCAGTCACTGTATTTGCAGTGGAAGCATAAAAGGTGACTGTGTTACAGTATTGTTCTTAGTGCTTTCTTCAGCAGTTCAAGATGGATATCAGCAGACAAGTTCATGTGGACGAGGTGAGCTGTGACCTGTGGGCAGACTAGTTTCTTTTAGTCAGGTCTCAATTTCAGGTGCAGCTCTCACTATCCATTACTTTATTTGTGTTTTTTAGCAGTGCACTCACTTGAAGCTGACACCTCCTCGGGAGCTGGCTGCCAGACCTGGTTCAGTGCTCTGAAGACCCCTCTAAAAGCATTACAGGAGTCTGTGATGAAGCCTTCACCTTCTCCTTTTTGAGGGTGCCATCCGGCGTGCCTTCCACAAAGGCAGAGGACTTGCGGTGAGACCGGGATGTCGGGAGGAGGAGGGTGGGTCAACTCCATTTTCAGCCACGCCTCATCACTTTCTCTCTTCTTAAGCCAGGCATACCCTCTGACGGTGGCTTCAGCCTCTGAGAGCTGTCGAAGCTTACGTCCCGAAGACCCGGGCTTTCTCGGGACACGGTGAGTAAGGGAATTGTCAGGTTTTGGCCAATGAGTTTCTTAGCACCAGCAGTGATGTTTCCTTTTCTTTATTCTAGCTGACTCGGAAACATCAGCCCGGTGACCGCAGGAACCTCCCAGAGGGCGGGGCCTCCTTCCTTCCCAGCAGACCCGGATTCTCATCCCCGGACTTCGGAGAGATAAGTGGAGGGCTGCCAACACATAGGGGGTGGGAGCGAGGTGGTGGGTGTGGACATTTTAGGGGGGATCTCGGAGGCAGATTTGCAGATGGGGACGTCCAGGAAGCGGCCCCTTAGGCCCCATAAAGATGATCTGTTTGATCGCAGCGCCGAGGCACGCCGGGCAGAGCAGTCTCCGTGGGTGTTGCGTCACTTGTCCCTCGTGCTTTTCGTGTCTTTTGTCTGTCTTATGTCGCACCTGTTTTTCTCTAGCCCTTTGAGGGGCATCCCGGAATCCCCGGGGTCCCTCTTAACATCTCCGATCTATGTATTCATCGGCCAGGTGCCAGCGCCTTTTAATTTTCGGCCGGGGAGCTCAGATATCAGAATCTTATTTCTCAATAGTAGCATCCGGTCTGTCTTTTCAGGTCTTGTTCTGAGCTGTATTGACAGCCCTAGCCCTCACAGATCCATTATAAGGAATTAGGACTTTGAAAACATAGGGGGAGCATCGTGACCCCAGGATTCTCAGGCATCCATCTTTGCTCTTTTTGCGATAAATCATCGTGCTAGCATCTTCTTCCAGGCTCATCGGCTGGCTCTCGGTCTCCTCTCGGTCATCTTCTTTTGCATCCTCTCGGTCCTCGAGGTCATTCTTCCCCCCGAGTGTCTTTTCCTCCCCGTGTTGTCCCCTCGTTCGTCCAGTGCCGTGTCACGGGTGCCTGCACATATTCGGCCCGGAGCTGCTCTGCCCTGCCGCCTAGTTCGGGCATAGATCCCAGAGGACGAGTCCCGGGGACTCGCAATCTGAGAAGGGGGGTGTAGTTGTGCTCTAGGTGTTATCTGTAGAGTGAGCCAGGATGTGTAGTGGTCTTAATGTCTCCTGCAGGGCTCTGACTTTTGTCCTTACTTCCTTTCAGATGCAGATGGATTAAATCGGAGTCAGAGGGCCCATCCTCTGGGAGGGGGCTCCCCCTGGAGGTCAGTCACTGTATTTGCAGTGGAAGCATAAAAGGTGACTGTGTTACAGTATTGTTCTTAGTGCTTTCTTCAGCAGTTCAAGATGGATATCAGCAGACAAGTTCATGTGGACGAGGTGAGCTGTGACCTGTGGGCAGAGTAGTTTCTTTTAGTCAGGTCTCAATTTCAGGTGCAGCTCTCACTATCCATTACTTTATTTGTGTTTTTTAGCAGTGCACTCACTTGAAGCTGACACCTCCTCGGAGCTGGCTGCCAGACCTGGTTCAGTGCTCTGAAGACCCCTCTAAAAGCATTACAGGAGTCTGTGATGAAGCCTTCACCTTCTCCTTTTTGAGGGTGCCATCCGGCGTGCCTTCCACAAAGGCAGAGGACTTGCGGTGAGACCGGGATGTCGGGAGGAGGAGGGTGGGTCAACTCCATTTTCAGCCACGCCTCATCACTTTCTCTCTTCTTAAGCCAGGCATACCCTCTGACGGTGGCTTCAGCCTCTGAGAGCTGTCGAAGCTTATGACCCGAAGACCCGGGCTTTCTCGGGACACGGTGAGTAAGGGAATTGTCAGGTTTTGGCCAATGAGTTTCTTAGCACAAGCAGTGATGTTTCCTTTTCTTTATTCTAGCTGACTCGGAAACATCAGCCCGGTGACCGCAGGAACCTCCCAGAGGGCGGGGCCTCCTTCCTTCCCAGCAGACCCGGATTCTCATCCCCGGACTTCGGAGAGATAAGTGGAGGGCTGCCAACACATAGGGGGTGGGAGCGAGGTGGTGGGTGTGGACATTTTAGGGGGGATCTCGGAGGCAGATTTGCAGATGGGGACGTCCAGGAAGCGGCCCCTTAGGCCCCATAAAGATGATCTGTTTGATCGCAACGCCGAGGCACGCAGGGCAGAGCAGTCTCCGTGGGTGTTGCGTCACTTGTCTCTCGTGCTTTTCGTGTCTTTTGTCTGTCTTATGTCGCACCTGTTTTTCTCTAGCCCTTTGAGGGGCATCCCGGAATCCCCGGGGTCCCTCTTAACATCTCCGATCTATGTATTCATCGGCCAGGTGCCAGCGCCTTTTAATTTTCGGCCGGGGAGCTCAGATATCAGAATCTTATCTCTCAATAGTAGCATCCGGTCTGTCTTTTCAGGTCTTGTTCTGAGCTGTATTGACAGCCCTAGCCCTCACAGATCCATTACAAGGAATTAGGACTTTGAAAACATAGGGGGAGCATCGTGACCCCAGGATTCTCAGGCATCCATCTTTGCTCTCGTTGCGATAAATCATCGTGCTAGCATCTTCTTCCAGGCTCATCGGCTGGCTCTCGGTCTCCTCTCGGTCATCTTCTTTTGCATCCTCTCGGTCCTCGGGGTCATTCTTCCCCCCGAGTGTTTTTTCCTCCCCGTGTCGTCCCCTCGTTCGTCCAGTGCCGTGTCACTGGTGCCTGCACATATTCGGCCCGGAGCTGCTCTGCCCTGCCGCCTTGTTCGGGCATAGATCCCGGAGGACGAGTCCCGGGTACTCGCAATCTGAGAAGGGGGGTGTAGTTGTGCTCTAGGTGTTATCTGTAGAGTGAGCCAGGATGTGTAGTGGTCTTAATGTCTCCTGCAGGGCTCTGACTTTTGTCCTTACTTCCTTTCAGATGCAGATGGATTAAATCGGAGTCAGAGGGCCCATCCTCTGGGAGGGGGCTCCCCCTGGAGGTCAGTCACTGTATTTGCAGTGGAAGCATAAAAGGTGACTGTGTTACAGTATTGTTCTTAGTGCTTTCTTCAGCAGTTCAAGATGGATATCAGCAGACAAGTTCATGTGGACGAGGTGAGCTGTGACCTGTGGGCAGAGTAGTTTCTTTTAGTCAGGTCTCAATTTCAGGTGCAGCTCTCACTATCCATTACTTTATTTGTGTTTTTTAGCAGTGCACTCACTTGAAGCTGACACCTCCTCGGGAGCTGGCTGCCAGACCTGGTTCAGTGCTCTGAAGACCCCTCTAAAAGCATTACAGGAGTCTGTGATGAAGCCTTCACCTTCTCCTTTTTGAGGGTGCCATCCGGCGTGCCTTCCACAAAGGCAGAGGACTTGCGGTGAGACCGGGATGTCGGGAGGAGGAGGGTGGGTCAACTCCATTTTCAGCCACGCCTCATCACTTTCTCTCTTCTTAAGCCAGGCATACCCTCTGACGGTGGCTTCAGCCTCTGAGAGCTGTCGAAGCTTATGACCCGAAGTCCCGGGCTTTCTCGGGACACGGTGAGTAACGGAATTGTCAGGTTTTGGCCAATGAGTTTCTTAGCACAAGCAGTGATGTTTCCTTTTCTTTATTCTAGCTGACTCGGAAACATCAGCCCGGTGACCGCAGGAACCTCCCAGAGGGCGGGGCCTCCTTCCTTCCCAGCAGACCCGGATTCTCATCCCCGGACTTCGGAGAGATAAGTGGAGGGCTGCCAACACATAGGGGGTGGGAGCGAGGTGGTGGGTGTGGACATTTTAGGGGGGATCTCGGAGGCAGATTTGCAAATGGGGACGTCCAGGAAGCGGCCCCTTAGGCCCCATAAAGATGATCTGTTTGATCGCAGCGCCGAGGCACGCCGGGCAGAGCAGTCTCCGTGGGTGTTGCGTCACTTGTCTCTCGTGCTTTTCGTGTCTTTTGTCTGTCTTATGTCGCACCTGTTTTTCTCTAGCCCTTTGAGGGGCATCCCGGAATCCCCGGGGTCCCTCTTAACATCTCCGATCTCTGTATTCATCGGCCAGGTGCCAGCGCCTTTTAATTTTCGGCCGGGGAGCTCAGATATCAGAATCTTATCTCTCAATAGTAGCATCCGGTCTGTCTTTTCAGGTCTTGTTCTGAGCTGTATTGACAGCCCTAGCCCTCACAGGTCCATTACAAGGAATTAGGACTTTGAAAACATAGGGGGAGCATCGTGACCCCAGGATTCTCAGGCATCCATCTTTGCTCTTTTTGCGATAAATCATCGTGCTAGCATCTTCCTCCAGGCTCATCGGCTGGCTCTCGGTCTCCTCTCGGTCATCTTCTTTTGCATCCTTTCGGTCCTCGGGGTCATTCTTCCCCCCGAGTGTCTTTTCCTCCCCGTGTCGTCCCCTCGTTCGTCCAGTCCCGTGTCACGGGTGCCTGCACATATTCGGCCCGGAGCTGCTCTGCCCTGCCGCCTAGTTCGGGAATAGATCCCGGAGGACGAGTCCCGGGGACTCGCAATTTGGGACGCCGGGTGTAGTTGTGCTGTAGGCTATATCTGCAGACCGACCCGGGATGTTGGGAGCCGTAGAGCTCTCTTGCGGGGCTTTGACTTTTGTTTTAAATTCATTTTAGATGCGGCCGGATCCGGTCCGTGGCCAGGGACCCCTTACGGGAGCCGAAAGAAGATGTGAGGTGAGCCGGGGAAGCTGCGCAAAGTATTCCCGGGGATTACTCCGCTCGAGCGAGAGAGTCATATTTACTGTTTTGTCATCTTAGGCACTCGGAGGAGGCAGTTTGGAAACGGCCGCACCGAAGAGGACGCGGAGGAGGTCTCGACTTCCACGGCGCCCACGCGTACCGAGGATGGATTTTGTCCCCTCATCTTTCTAAAGATAAGTGTCGGGGCCGGTGGTGGGGAGAAAGGGAAAAGCCTTTAAGGTGACAGGAGGAAATTTGAAGTTAGCTTAGAGGAGAGGGCTGTAGCGGGATGTTCCCTTTGGAGGTAAAGGCAGAGGGTTTATCCTCATCTTCATCGAAGCCTTTGCCGGGCAGGGCAGTTCCGAACCCCGTCCGCTTTCTAGCTCGTTTCGCGTCGTCGGTCTTTTCCTCGTCTCGACGTCGTCGTGGGTCTACCGGTGCCGGGAGCCCGCCTTCCATCTCGTCCCTATCTCCACGTCGACTCGGCGGTCGTCTCTTCATTTCGTCGGTTTACGATCTTCTCGAGTGTCCTCTTAATAGCTTTTGCATTACCTTTCTGTAAGGAGTTACATGTCATCATCACTCGCCCATCTAGGGCTGTATCCGCCCATATCGCATCGCGTCTCCTTCGCCCGCGTCGTAATCCATTGCATTTCCTTTGCCCGTGTTGTAAATCACTGCATTTCCTTGCCTGTGTTGTAATCCACTGCATTTCCTTGCATATGTTGTAAATCAATGCATTTCCTTTGCCTGTTTTGTAATCCATTGCATTTCCTTGCCTGTGTTGTAAATCACTGCATTTCCTTGCCTGTGTTGTAATCCATTGCATTTCCTTTGCCTGTGTTGTAATTCACTGCATTTCCTTTGCCTGCGTTGTAAATCACTGCATTTCCTTGCCTGTGTTGTAATTCACTGCATTTCCTTTGCCTGCGTTGTAATTCACTGCATTTCCTTTGCCTGCGTTGTAAATCACTGCATTTCCTTGCCTGTGTTGCAATCCATTGCATTTCCTTTGCCTGTGTTGTAAATCACTGCATTTCCTTGCTGGTGTTGTAATCCATTGCATTTCCTTTGCCTGTGTTGTAAATAACTGCATTTCCTTTGCCTGTGTTGTAAATAACTGCATTTCCTTGCCGGTGTTGTAAATCACTGCATTTCCTTTGCCTGTGGTGTAATCCATTGCATTTCCTTTGCCTGTGTTGTAAATAACTGCATTTCCTTGCTGGTGTTGAAAATCACTGCATTTCCTTTGCCTGTGTTGTAATCCACTGCATTTCCTTTCTCTGTGTTGTAAATCACTGCATTTCCTTGCCTGTGTTGTAATCCATTGCATTTCCTTTGCCTGTGTTGTAAATCACTGCATTTCCTTTGCCTGTGTTGTAATCCACTGCATTTCCTTTGCCTGTGTTGCAATCCAAAGCATTTCCTTTGCCTGTCTTGTAAATCACTGCATTTCCTTTGCCTGTGTTGCAATCCATTGCATTTCCTTTGCCTGCGTTGTAAATCACTGCATTTCCTTTGCCTGTGTTGTAATCCATTGCATTTCCTTTGCCTGCGTTGTAAATAACTGCATTTCCTTGCCTGTGGTGTAAATCACTGCTTTTCCTTTGCCTGTGTTGTAATCCATTGCATTTCCTTTGCCTGTGTTGTAAATAACTGCATTTCCTTGCCTGTGGTGTAAATCACTGCTTTTCCTTTGCCTGTGTTGTAAATCACTGCATTTCCTTTGCCTGTGTTGTAATCCATTGCATTTCCTTTGCCTGTGTTGTAAATAACTGCATTTCCTTGCCTGTGGTGTAAATCACTGCTTTTCCTTTGCCTGTGTTGTAATCCACTGCATTTCCTTGCCTGTGTTGTAATCCATTGCATTTCCTTTGCCTGTGTTGTAAATAACTGCATTTCCTTGCTGGTGTTGTAATCCATTGCATTTCCTTTGCCTGTGTTGTAAATAACTGCATTTCCTTTGCCTGTGTTGTAAATCACTGCATTTCCTTGCCTGTGTTGTAATCCATTGCATTTCCTTTGCCTGTGTTGTAAATCACTGCTTTTCCTTTGCCTGTGTTGTAAATCACTGCATTTCCTTGCCTGTGTTGCAATCCATTGCATTTCCTTTGCCTGTGTTGTAATTCACTGCATTTCCTTTGCCTGCGTTGTAATTCACTGCATTTCCTTTGCCTGCGTTGTAAATCACTGCATTTCCTTGCCTGTGTTGCAATCCATTGCATTTCCTTTGCCTGTGTTGTAAATCACTGCATTTCCTTGCCTGTGTTGTAATCCATTGCATTTCCTTTGCCTGTGTTGTAAATCACTGCATTTCCTTGCCTGTGTTGTAATCCATTGCATTTCCTTTGCCTGTGTTGTAAATCACTGCTTTTCCTTTGCCTGTGTTGTAAATCACTGCATTTCCTTTGCCTGTGTTGTAATCCATTGCATTTCCTTTGCCTGTGTTGTAATCCACTGCATTTCCTTTCTCTGTGTTGTAAATCACTGCATTTCCTTGCCTGTGTTGTAAAACACTGCATTTCCTTGCCTGTGTTGTAATCCATTGCATTTCTTTTGCCTGTGTTGCAATCCACTGCATTTCCTTTGCCTGTGTTGTAGTTCACTGCATTCCTTTGCCTGTGCCTGTATTGTATCGTACTGTATTGCATTGTATCGCTTGTCGCTGTGATTATGCTTGGAGCTGCCCTGCCCTGGCACATAGTTGCTTTTAGGTAGATCAGTTAGAAAACTTTATTGTTCCTCTCTTTTCTCTGGGGCTCTTGGTAGACAATATGTGGGGATAACTCTGGCTCTCAAGTAAGTAACCACTCGGCCACCGCCTCTTGTCTCGTAGGTCCCCGAGGCGGATCGGTCTCAGCGATCTCCGACGCCACCGTTCTTTCCCGGAATATAGCGTCCGATGTCGAAGAGCGGCGGACGAAGATCGCCGGCGGCATCCTCTTTAGCGTGCCATTTCAAGTAAGGGTTCCGGTCGGCAGGTAAGTCGAAAAGAGCGCGGCCACGTCCGCACGTGAGAGTTTGCGAGCGTGCGTGCGTGGGAGCGTGCGTGATGACGTGTTTTAACCTATTGCGTGTGACTTTTGCCTTTCAGGATTTTCAACTCATTTTTAAATTTAGAATAAAAAATCCCCAGCCGGGGGGTTTTTTTTTTTTTCCCCCCGGCTGGGTTTTTTTTTCCTCGGTCCCGGCCGGTCCGCGAGGCGAAGTTCATCGCCAAAGTTAGCGTGCGGACCGTCCAGGGACCGGGGTTTTCGTCAGGCAGGACGATTTTGAGACTCCCGGGAACCACGTTCCCGAGGACACCGATGGCCACGGTGCACCGTAGGCGTGGAGATGCAAGTGAGCGCGAGTTTGAGTCCGAGTCGAAGAGTCACGGGTTTTTAGCATGTCGCTTCTGTTGTGGGTTTCTTGTATAAACAAATCTAGCCATAATCGATACTTTAGCAATGCTTGTCTCGTAGGTCCCCGAGGCGGATCGGTCTCAGCGATCTCGACGCCACCGTTCTTTCCCGGAATATAGCGTCCGATGTCGAAGAGCGGCGGACGAAGATCGCCGGCGGCATCCTCTTTAGCGTGCCATTTCAAGTAAGGGTTCCGGTCGGCAGGTAAGTCGAAAAGAGCGCGGCCACGTCCGCACGTGAGAGTTTGCGAGCGTGCGTGCGTGGGAGCGTGCGTGATGACGTGTTCTAACCTATCGCGTGTGACTTTTGCCTTTCAGGATTTTCAACTCATTTTTAATTTATGAATAAAAAATCCCCAGCCGGGGGTTTTTTTTTTTTTCCCCCGGCTGGGTTTTTTTTTCCTCGGTCCCGGCCGGTCCGCGAGGCGAAGTTCATCGCCAAAGTTAGGGCGCGGACCGTCCAGGGACCGGGGTTTTCGTCAGGCAGGACGATTTTTGAGACTCCCGGGAACCACGTTCCCGAGGACACCGATGGCCACGGTGCACCGTAGGCGTGGAGAGGAAAGCGAGCGCGAGTTTGAGTCCGAGTCGAAAGATCGTATTGTAATCGAATTTGTATCCGAACGTGCCTTTGTACACATTGTTTTGCTGCGCCGTAAATAAAACAATTCAATCCGTCACCAGAAATCACCCCGAATAAAGATACCCCTTT
>NW_028276379.1:0-2500 GCF_052056855.1 Sturnus vulgaris
TTGGTTAGGGTTATTTTGGTAAAGGTTAGGCTTATGGTTAGTGTTAGGGCTAGTTGGTTTAGGGTTAGGGTTAGGGTTATTTGGTTTAGGGTTAGGTTTAGGGTCAGGGTTAGGGTTAGGGTTATTTGGGCTAGGGTCAGGGTTAGGGTTAGGGTTAGGGTTAGGGTTAGGGTTAGGGTTATGGTTAGTTGGGTTTGGGTTATGGTTAGGGTTATTTTGGTAAAGGTTAGGCTTATGGTTAGTGTTAGGGCTAGTTGGTTTAGGGTTAGGGTTAGGGTTATTTGGTTTAGGGTTAGGTTTAGGGTCAGGGTTAGGGTTAGGGTTAGGGTTATTCGGGCTAGGGTTAGGGTTAGGGTTAGGGTTAGGGTTATGGTTAGTTGGGTTTGGGTTATGGTTAGGGTTATTTTGGTAAAGGTTAGGCTTATGGTTAGTGTTAGGGCTAGTTGGTTTAGGGTTAGGGTTAGGGTTATTTGGTTTAGGGTTAGGTTTAGGGTCAGGGTTAGGGTTAGGGTTAGGGTTATTTGGGCTAGGGTTAGGGTTAGGGTTAGGGTTAGGGTTAGGGTTAGGGTTAGTTGGGTTTGGGTTATGGTTAGGGTTATTTTGGTAAAGGTTAGGCTTATGGTTAGTGTTAGGGCTAGTTGGTTTAGGGTTAGGGTTAGGGTTATTTGGTTTAGGGTTAGGTTTAGGGTCAGGGTTAGGGTTAGGGTTAGGGTTATTTGGGCTAGGGTTAGGGTTAGGGTTAGGGTTAGGGTTATATTTAGTTCGGTTTGGGTAATGGTTAGGTTTATTTTGGTAAAGGTTAGGCTTATGGTTAATGTTAGGGCTAGTTGGTTTAGGGTTAGGGTTAGGGTTATTTGGTTTAGGTTTAGGTTTAGGGTCAGGGTTAGGGTTAGGGTTAGGGTTATTTGGGCTAGGGTTAGGGTTAGGGTTAGGGTTAGGGTTAGGGTTAGGGTTAGGGTTAGGGTTAGGGTTAGGGTTAGTTGGGTTTGGGTTATGGTTAGGGTTATTTTGGTAAAGGTTAGGCTTATGGTTAGTGTTAGGGCTAGTTGGTTTAGGGTTAGGGTTAGGGTTGTTTGGTTTAGGGTTAAGTTTAGGGTCAGGGTTAGGGTTAGGGTTAGGGTTATTTGGGCTAGGGTTAGGGTTAGGGTTAGGGTTAGGGTTAGGGTTAGGGTTAGGGTTAGGGTTAGGGTTATTTTGGTAAAGGTTAGGCTTATGGTTAGTGTTAGGGCTAGTTGGTTTAGGGTTAGGGTTAGGGTTATTTGGTTTAGGGTTAGGTTTAGGGTCAGGGTTAGGGTTAGGGTTAGGGTTATTTGGGCTAGGGTTAGGGTTAGGGTTAGGGTTAGGGTTAGGGTTAGGGTTAGGGTTAGGGTTAGGGTTAGGGTTAGGGTTATGGTTAGTTGGGTTAGGGTTATGGTTAGGGTTATTTTGGTAAAGGTTAGGCTTATGGTTTGTGTTAGGGCTAGTTGGTTTAGGGTTAGGGTTAGGGTTATTTGGTTTAGGGTTAGGTTTAGGGTCAGGGTTAGGGTTAGGGTTAGGGTTATTTGGGCTAGGGTTAGGGTTAGGGTTAGGGTTAGGGTTAGGGTTAGGGTTATGGTTAGTTGGGTTTGGGTTATGGTTAGGGTTATTTTGGTAAAGGTTAGGCTTATGGTTAGTGTTAGGGCTAGTTGGTTTAGGGTTAGGGTTAGGGTTATTTGGTTTAGGGTTAGGTTTAGGGTCAGGGTTAGGGTTAGGGTTAGGGTTATTCGGGCTAGGGTTAGGGTTAGGGTTAGGGTTAGGGTTATGGTTAGTTGGGTTTGGGTTATGGTTAGGGTTATTTTGGTAAAGGTTAGGCTTATGGTTAGTGTTAGGGCTAGTTGGTTTAGGGTTAGGGTTAGGGTTATTTGGTTTAGGGTTAGGTTTAGGGTCAGGGTTAGGGTTAGGGTTAGGGTTATTTGGGCTAGGGTTAGGGTTAGGGTTAGGGTTAGGGTTATGGTTAGTTGGGTTTGGGTTATGGTTAGGGTTATTTTGGTAAAGGTTAGGCTTATGGTTAGTGTTAGGGCTAGTTGGTTTAGGGTTAGGGTTAGGGTTATTTGGTTTAGGGTTAGGTTTAGGGTCAGGGTTAGGGTTAGGGTTAGGGTTATTTGGGCTAGGGTTAGGGTTAGGGTTAGGGTTAGGGTTAGGGTTAGGGTTAGGGTTAGGGTTAGGGTTAGGGTTAGGGTTATGGTTAGTTGGGTTTGGGTTATGGTTAGGGTTATTTTGGTAAAGGTTAGGCTTATGGTTAGTGTTAGGGCTAGTTGGTTTAGGGTTAGGGTTAGGGTTATTTGGTTTAGGGTTAGGTTTAGGGTCAGGGTTAGGGTTAGGGTTAGGGTTATTTGGGCTAGGGTTAGGGTTAGGGTTAGGGTTAGGGTTAGGGTTAGGGTTAGGGTTAGGGTTAGGGTTATGGTTAGTTGGGTTAGGGTTATGGTTAGGGTTATTTTGGTAAAGGTTAGGCTTATGGTTAGTGTTAGGGCTAGTTGGTTTA